>NC_142199.1:12097368-12247763 GCF_026936395.1 Plectropomus leopardus
AGGCCTCAGGCCTCAGGCCTCAGGCCTCAGGCCTCAGGCCTCAGGCCTCAGGCCTCAGGCCTCAGGCCTCAGGCCTCAGGCCTCAGGCCTCAGGCCTCAGGCCTCAGGCCTCAGGCCTCGGGCCCTCTTCTGACTATTTGTTGTAGTTTTGCATGTCTGTTTGCCTCTGTTTTGCATATATTTGTAGCTGCGTTGCAGTTATTTATGGTCTTTTGTGGTCGTTCTAAGTCTTTTTCTGGCCATCTTGTGTCTGCTGTTTTTAGTGTCTTTGCGGCTGTTTTGCACATCTTTGTAGTCATTTAGTGAATCTTTGTAGTTGTTTTGCACGTCTTTGTAGGCGATTTAAGTCTCTGGTCAGTTTTGAGTTTTCCTGGTTGTTTTATGTGTCTTTGTAGTCATTTTACATATCTTTGTTTTGTGTGTCTTTGAGCCATACTAAGTGTCTTTGTGGTCATTTTGAGTCTTCTGTGTGTTTTGTGAGTCTTCATAGTCATTTTTGCATATCTTTGTAGTCATATTGTGTATCTTTGAGCTGTATTGAGTTTTTATGACATCATTTACTATAACATGTCCCTCCAAGCTATAATGTGGTGATTTCAGCCATTCGTTTGAAGTCAAAAATTGTTGTTTTTTGACCTGGCATTTTTGGATATGTCTTCAGCATGCTAGATGATCGTGTTTTTAGGCCTTTTTTCTGACATTGTGTCTGTACAAGCTATTACGTGTTGTTTTCAGACATTTTTTGACATGTCAAAATGGAAGGTTTTTTGACATACTATACTATGGTGTCCCGTTGCCACGGAGCCCACCGGCGTTTTACGCCTTAGTCGCGCATCAGCTTTAGTGACAGGTCTTGCGCCCGCCACTTTCTCCCGGTCTTCACGAGGTTTCCGACTTTCTGCGACTTTGGTGTCTGCGGAGTCCCTGTACATCGTCAGTTCTCTGGAACGGGTTCCTCTGTTTGTCCACTGAAAGGAAGGGGCAGCCAGCCATCTCCAGGGAAAGTGGCTGCTGGACTTGTGAAGAGCCTCTGCTGTTGTTATTGCTACTTTGTAGACTAACAGGGGCCAGAGTATTGTCGGTAGGAGTCCACACTGGTAGATCTAGGCTTTGAATTTTCCAGGGAGGCCAGGTTTGTCAATTGCTGTGAGCCGGGTGGACAGTTTGCTCTTGGTTTTCTGTATGGCACCTGAGTCCTTCAGGGAGCTGTCAAAGATCTTGGCCAGGCTCTTGACCGGTGTCTCGGTCACTGCGGGAATGCGGTCTCTCCTAGAGCAAACGGGAACCGGTCGGACACCAGTCAAGCGGTGAGCTTCCGTCGTGTTTAGTTCTGACTGCGTTCATCTCTGCCGCCTACTGCTTTATCTGTCTCCGTCCTCTTCCTACGTTGTACACATTTGTGTGTTAACTTCTGTCAGTTTTGGACGGCATACTGCGGTATGATGCAAGTGTGTCAGTTTCAGAGTGTCTTGTGTTCCGTCGTGTAATTTGCCACGTGTTTCTATTGACAACCAGATCGAAATCTGAGCAAGAAGACTTGTTTGCAGTCCGGAAAGAGAAGGAGCGGAAGAAAAACACGGAAGGCTGCTTTCCTCTCGTCCTCACGCGTGGCTTCAGGTAATGTTCCCATATCTTTACTGGGCGGGCCGGTGTCCTACTGGTTGTGTGTGGTTGTGGTGGACAGTGAAGTCGAAGCCAATTTAATTGTCTTTCTTTCTGTCTTTATTTATTTATTTATTTCAGACTGTCAAATGACACAGTAGTCATCGGTTTCACGGCCCATGTTGACAAGTGTCCACTCTGCGCTACCTACTGCTTTGTGTGTTGTATC
This sequence comes from Plectropomus leopardus, assembly GCF_026936395.1. Taxonomy (NCBI): domain Eukaryota; kingdom Metazoa; phylum Chordata; class Actinopteri; order Perciformes; family Serranidae; genus Plectropomus; species Plectropomus leopardus. The sequence goes on from NC_142199.1 coordinate 12,099,200, forward strand.
TGCTTGCGTTTGTGACCGGCCTGTTGTTTGTCCACCCTCAGGAACCCCGAGAAGGGGTGCGTCGTGGCGGTGCCGGATTCCAATCTTCAAAGTGTGAGTCATTGTCCACAAAGCGTATCTACCGTGGCGCGTGTGTCATTTTGAAACAGGGCTTCAAAATTCAATTGTTGAAAGTAAGATTGGAACTGGTGGTCTTGGACTGCTTGTTGTGGTCTGATCTGGTGCTGTTCTGACGGTTTGCTAGGTGTGGTGGGCGGAGTTTGGAGGTTTTGGACATTGTTGGGTGACTCTGGGTCCTTCCCCTCCTCTGTGTAAAGGAAGGATGAACTTCAGTGGTTGTGTTTCAGTCAAGGTGAGCTTCCATCATGTTCCTCTTTCTACGATCTTCACATTTCTGTGTGAAATTGCAGTCTTGGACGGCATACTATTGTACGACGTAAGCGTCTTGTGTTCCGTTGTGTAATTTGCCGTCTGTTTCTTTTCACAACCAGATCAAAATGTGGGCGAGCAGACTTGTTTGCAGTTCAAAAAGAAAAGGAGCGGAAGACAAACACGGAAGGCTGCTTTCCTGTCGTCCTCGCGCTCGCCTTCAGGTAATTTTCAATATATTCACTGGGTGGGCCGGTGTCCTACTGGCTATGTGTGGTTGTGGTGGTTAAGTGCCCAACTGGCTGGGGAGTGAAAGTGCTTTCCAGCCAGTTGGGCACTTAAAAGGACAATGAAGAAGAAGCCAACGTTATTGTCTTTGATTGTTTCATACTGTGTCATTTGACAGTCTGAAACAAACAGAGCAGTGGTCGTTGACTTGTTTTGACATGAAATGCTGTAAGTTGTCATCGCTTTCACGGCCAATGTTGCCAAGTGTCGAGTACGGCTACCTACTGCTTTATGTGTTGTATCTGCATGCTTTTGTGACCGGCCTGTTGTTTGTCCACCCTCAGGAACCCCATCAAGGGGTGCGTCGTGGCGGTGCTGGATTCCAGTCTCCAATGTGTGGGTCATTGTACATAAAGCGTATCCACCGTGGCGCGTCTCTACGGACAGGTAAGTGTGTTTTCTGTGCACACGGAACCTTTTCATTTTGTAAGAGGGTTTGAAAATTGAATAGTTCCAAGTAAGATTTGAAGTTGACTTGATGTCGGAGGGCTCGTTCTGTAATTGAACCTGTCAGAGCTAATTGACGTGAGATGTCAGCTGTCTTGAACATTGCAGTTGTTAGCGTCCTGTGGACAGCGAGCTGTAATAGTCACATGGCTGAAGTATAGATTTGATGTCTGTGTCTGTATTAAAGTGCCCGCTTCACAAGTCAGACGTCATGTGTTTGAACTTTAGTGGGGAATTTGCACGACAGTTTGGTATGGGTGTATTGCCTATGTCTGCCATGTGTAATGGTTAGGTAGTCCAACGTGTATATATATGTATATGTATATGTATATGTGTATATGTATATGTATATGTGTATATACATATATATATATATATATATATATATATATATATATATGTGTGTGTGTATATGTATATGTGTATATATATATATATATATATATATGTGTGTATATGTATATGTATATATATATATATATATATATATATATATATGTATATATATATATATATATATATATATATATATATATATATATATATATATATGTGTATATGTGTATATATATATATATATATATATATATATATATATATATATATATATATATATATATATATATATATATATATATAGTGTTAGTGTTTTGTATGTTATGATGTGTGTTTTGCCAAGAACAAATAAAAGTTCTTCCAAAACAATGTTTTATATGTATTTATTTATTTGCTGAGTGGACGATGTTTCCTCCTGGGGTTGTGGTAGAAGAAGGTGTTAGCAGCTGATTTGTGGCTAAAGCAAATACCACTTGGTATAGCATGTATACACTTAAATACTTGTACATCCAACCAAAATAGTTACTACTTACTTGTAGTCTTTAGTTTGATTATTAGATAGGATTTATGTGTTATGTTATTTTTTTTTTTCTTTCTTTCCTCCCTTAGGTTTTTTTTTTTTTTTTTATTTATTTTATTTATTTTATTTTTTTTATTTTTTGTATTTTTTATTTACTTTGATACTTATTTACTTACTTACTTACGCACTTACGCACTTACAATATGCGCCAGCAAGGTCAAGGCTTACGCTGCCACGCGTTCACAGCTCCGCGGTTTGCTCTGTTCTCACAGCTCCCCTGCCATGAGCAAGACTCGATCCCTCAATCACTTGGACACAGAGCAAGCGCCTTAACCCTCACAGCTATGCCATCTTACACTTAGTTAGCTTCGACGTTCTATATCACTCTGGGCCTCGGACGCTGTGGTTTCAAAATCAAACTCCTCGCCTCTGAATTGCAAAGCAGAGAAACAGAAAGACATCCACAAATCTAAGACATTAAATACATCATTTTATTCTTGAAAACATTGAAAACTTACAGTGTCACAGTAGAGCAAAGAATGCCCTAAATTAAGCCGTATAGACACGATATAGTGTGATGACAAAATCAAAGTTACTACACGATACATCGCTAAAAAGCTTCGAGTATGTTGTGTCTTTAAGTCGCAGTACAGTATGCCGTAACAAAACGCAAACGTCTCCCGACATCGTAACAGGGAAATGCGCCGTCGATGCGGTCGAGATAAAGCGTGCCGTTTAAAGCTCTACCGTATTGCGTCGTGAAACAAAGCCAGACGACAGTGCGCTGTGACCGAATCTGGAAATACTGTGCCCTTTCGAGGTCATAGTACACTATACCATAAATTGGGCAAAGTATAATTATCCCGCAAAGGAAGTCGTTCTACGGTGTCTTACGTACAAGTCGTAGTGGAGTGGATTGATGATTGACGTTAAATACTTTCACGCTTCAGTCTTTGATAAACCGTCACGGTACGTGTGATACCACGTACCGCGGTATACTGTGTCGCTACGAGTCGCGACACAGTATGCCGTAAAACGCCACACAAAACGTCAAAGTTTGCCCCGAGTCACGCTAGTACGCTGTGCCGTAAAACATCGCCAAAAACACATATGCCATCGAAAAACTCGTAATAAAGCTTGTCGTTAACCAAATCAAATAGTTACATGCCCTCCTAAATCCATTTCACACTGTCTTACAAAAGCACACAAAAAGCCACAGTATTGCAAAACATCGGTCGCGTTTCATTCGGTCAAACATCGTAAAACGCGTCGCAGAACGGGGTGTCGTGAAAACAATTCTCTCGATAATGTGCCGACAGAAATTATAGTAGAGGATACCGTCAATTAAGCATTTGACTTTTTGTGGCAAACTTGGCAATTACACATTGCAGCACATTCGTAGTGATGTACTGTACCCTGTCTGACTGCACTATGCCGTAATAAGGCAAATGCCATCAGAGGAGTCATAATAAAGCATGCTATTCAAAGGTCAAGTATGCTGTGTCGTAAAACAACACCATCAACAAAATCTAAACCTTGTATGCCATTAAACATCTACGTAACAAATAGCCACTATCGCAAATCATAGAAAATGTGATCGTACATTACAGTCAAGCATCGTATACAGTCACGGTGTAGCGTGTCGTGAAAAACCTTTCAAAATAGGAAAAGTAGTGTGTCGACATAAAGTCGTAGCAGAGGATGCCATAAATTAGGCGTATTATAGTGTGTCGCAAAACACACAATCATGAAAAACATACACCTCAATAAATAGTATGCCATCAAAATTCATAGCACGCTATGCCATAAAACATCACAACAAGGAACTATGCCGTCAATATAGTCAGAGAGGTATGCCATAAAAAGTCACAGTACGGTGTGCCGTAAAACACAATGCAAAAAAATAATACGTCATCCAAGAGAAAAGTGTGCCGTAAAAAGCTCCAGTACATTGGCGTAAATCAGATTTTCACAGTAAAACGTGCCGTAAATACACACAGAAAGTTCTCGCCCGTGAAAATGTCACAGTAGCGTGGGTCGTGAAGATGTTGTTGAGAAGTATGCCATAAAGAGTCGCAGTAGCGTGTGCCATAAATTATAAAAATAGTCATACGCCATTCACAAGAGTCATTGACTAGCACACCGTGAAAATTCATAGCACGCTATGCCATAAAACATCATAACTAAGAAATATGCCATCAATATAGTCAGAGGTATGCCATTCAAAGTCACAGTATGGTGTACCGTGAAACATCATTACAAAAGAAATACGCCATCAAAGACAAAAGTATGCCGTAAAAAGCTCCAGAACGTCATCTTAATCATATGTTCGCAGTAGAGCGTGCCGTAAATACACACAGAAACTTCTACGCCGTGAAAATGTCACCGTTTAGTGGGCCGTGAAGATGTCAAGTAGTCAAGTGTGCCATTAAAAGCTCAAGTTCGTTGTCATAAATCACATGTTCACAGTAGAGCGTGCCTTAAATACACGCAGACAGTTTTACGCCATAAAAAATGTCACAGTATAGTGTGTCGCAAAGACTCATAGTACAGTACGCCATAAAAAGTCAGAGTATACTTTGTCTCAAATTAGCCACAATGTGTCATTGCCAAGTTTGCCATAAAAAGGCAAATGCCATCAGGATAGTCATAACAAAGCATGCTATTCAAAGTTGCTAGTTAAAAGTACGCTGTCTCGTAAAACAAATCGCATCAGAGTATGGTACACCGTCAACGGCATCAAAAACTTGGATGCCATTACACATCCGCATCACAATGTGCTATAAAACAACACACAAAGCCACTGTCACAAATCATAGAAAAAGTGATCGCGCATTTCTGTGACTCAAGCGTCATACGTTAGTCCCCGCTGCTCTCTGACCCCTGTCGAAAGTCCCCTGGCAGGTTTAACCGATGTTAAGGTCTTAGGTCTACCCTTAAAATTGGAAACGGTGTCTGCCTCCCTGACAGAAACTGACACACGGTTCCGCAAGAGAGGAGCGCGGCGGCTGAAGGCTCTGGTTCCTATCCTGCATTTGGAAACTTTGGGAACCACAAGTAATCCCGCATTTTCAGAGCGCAGTGATCTTGAGGCTTGGTAAAGAACTATTAGCTGCGACAGATAGGATGGAGCCTGACCATTTAGAAGTTGGAAGTAAGGAGGAGGCTTTTAAATTCAATCCTGGATTTTACAGGGAGCCAGTGCAACAAAGCTAAAACAGGACAAATATGGTCCCTTTTCCTGGTTCCCGTTACAACACGAGCGGCAGCGTTCCGCACCGCTTGGAGAGACCTAAGTGATTTGTTGGGGCAAAAGGGAATTACAGGAATCCAGCCAGAGGTGACAAATGCATGTACTAATGTTTCAGCATCCGTCTGGGAGAGGATATGTGTAATTTTTGCAATGTTACGCAAGTGAAAGAAAGCAGCCCTTCAAGTTTGTTCTATATGGGAGGCAAAAGATAAGTCTTGATCAAATAAAACTCTGAGGTTCCTTACAGATGTGCTGGAGTCCAAGGTAATGCCATCTAGATCAACTTAATCTGAGGTGTTTAGGGTCAAGAACAATAACTTTGGTTTTGTCTGAATTCTGCATCGATAAATTACCGCCCGTCCGGGCTTTTATGTCCTTGAGACATGTTTAAAGTCTAGATAGCTGATCGGTTTCATTTGGTTTCACAGATAGATACAATTGTGTATCGTCAGCATAACGATGACAATATATATAAATATTTATTTATATTATGAGTGTTTTATAATATTGATGCCTAGAGGAAGCGTATATGCAGTAAAAAGGATCGGTCCAAGCGCAGAACCTTGTGGCACTCCAAAACAGACCTTAGTACGTGCGGAGGATTGATCGTCCGTGTGAACAAATTGGGAACGTTCGGAGAAGTGAGATTTAAACCAGGTTATTGCTGTTCCTTTAAGGCCGTTTAACTGTTCCGTTCTGTGCGGCGACATTTGATGGTCAATGGTGTCATAAGCGGCAGAGAGATCTAAAAGGATTAAAACAGCAATTCACAGCAAAAACAGCAAAAGCAATTCGTAAGTCGTTATTAATCTTTACAAGTTCCGTCTCTGTACTGTGATGAAGTGTAAAGCCTGACTGAAAGTCCTCAAATAAACTATCATCTTGGAGAAAGTTGATGAGCAACCACCTTCTCAAGGATTTTGGAAATAAAGGGGAGATTAGATATTGGTTTACAGTTAGCTAAAATCTCACAAAGAAGAGGGGGCTTCTTCAAAAGAGGTTTAATGACAGCTACTTTAAAGGCCTGTGGTACGTAGCCCTTTAATAAAGACGCATTGATTATACCCAATAAAGAATTGTCTAATAACGGTAAAGCTTCCTTAGGTAGCCTAGTCGGGATGGGGTCTAGCGGGCACGTCGATGGCTTAGATGCGGAAATCGGAGTACAGAGTCAGCAAAAGCCGACGGGAGAAAAAAGGTCAAAACAAATTCCAGGCCTTGCTGCCATATCCAAGCTACCTGAGTCCAGGATCAGTGCCATAGTGTGGTGCTTTATCAAAGTCATAGTGAATTATCTCGTAAAGACTCGCAGTACCGTGTGACAGAAATCATAAAAAGGTCATACGCCATTCACAGTAGTCAACAAATAGTATGCCATCAAAATTCATAGCACGGTATGCCATAAAACATCACAACAAGGAACTATGCCGTCAATATAGTCAGAGAGGTATGCCATAAAAAGTCACAGTACGGTGTGCCGTAAAACATAACAAAATTATACGTCATCCAAGAGAAAAATGTGCCGTGAAAAGCTCGCGTACGTTGTCACAAATCATATTTTCGCAGTAGAGCATGCCACAAATGCACACAGAAAGTTCTACGCCGTGAAAATGTCACAGTAGCGTGGGTCGTGAAGATGTTGTTGAGAAGTATGCCATAAAGAGTCGCAGTAGCGTGTGCCATAAATTATAAAATAGTCATACGCCATTCACAAGAGTCATTGACTAGCACACCGTGAAAATTCATAGCACGCTATGCCATAGAACATCATAACTAAGAAATATGCCATCATCAGAATCAGCCAGGTATGCCATGAAATCATAGAACGGTGTGCCATAATAAATTATACAAATTAAATATGCCATCAGGAGTCAGCTAGGTATGTCATGAAAAGCTCCAGTACATTGTCAAAAATTGTTCTTTCACAGTATAGTATGCCATAGAATAGAATAAAATAACATTAAATAAAACAGTTTCATGCCATAAAGAAATGTCATGATAAAGTGGGTCATGACAATGTCATAGTGTGGTGCTTTATCAAAGTCATAGTGAAGTATCACGTAAAGAGTCGCAGTACGGCGTGCCGTAAATCACGAAAAAGTCATACGCCATACACAATAATCAATAAATAGTATGCCGTTACTATTCGTGGCACAATATGCCATAAAGGATCAGAAAAAATTGATATGTCATCAAAAGAGTCAACCAGGTATGCCGTAAAAAGTCACAGTACGGCGTGCCGTCAAACACAATGCAAAAAAAGAAATACGCCATCAAAGAGAAAAGTATGCCGTAAAAAGCTCCAGTACGTTGTCACAAATCAGATTTTCGCAGTAGACAATGCCACAAATACACACAGAAAGTTCTATGCCGTGGAAATGTCACCGTTTAGTGGGTCGTGAAGATGTTGACAAGTTTGCCATAGAGCGTCGCGGTACGGTGTGCCATAAGTCATACAAAACTCATACGCCAATTACAGTAGTCAATAAATATTATGCCATAAAACATGACAACAAACAAGTATGCCATCAATATAGTCAGAGGGGTATACCATAAAAAGCTCCAGAACATTGTCATAAATCATATTCTGACAGTACAACATGCCATAAATACACACAGAAAACTCTACGCCGTGAATGTCACCGTTTAGTATACCGTACTACCGTCGCGGTACGGTGTGCCCTAAATCATAAAAACCTCATACGGCATTCACAATAGTCATTAAATGCCATAAAACATCAGAAAAAAAGAAATATGCCAGCAAAACAGTCAGAGAGGTATTGCTTGAAGTTTATTTTGAACATAAAACAGTAAAAGCATAACAAAAGAATGCAACAACAGATGGTAAAAAGTGATCCGTGTACAAAAAGGAGTTGGAAGAAGTCAAAACTTATCTAATCACCCTTTCTCCTATGCAATGATTTACATATCTATCATGTCTATCCTGCTTCCCCAAAATTGCTACCACTAATAGTGACACTGATCATCACAATCATAATAACAATATTAATAATCACAAAACAACACAACAGCAACAATAATAATAACAATGATATACAAATGTACACCTACTATATATAGATTTGCATCAATAAAAACAGACAATGAAAAAATGACTTTACATTAACAAAACAATAACAAACATAATGTCATAAAGCTCCAGTACATAATGTCAAAATTGTTCTTTCACAGTATAGTATGCCATAAAAACAAAAAAAAAAAAAAAAGTTATATGCCATGAAAATGTCATAATAAAGTGGGTCATGACAATGCCACAGTGTGGAGCTTTATCACAATCATAGTAGTTGTCATAGTATGTCAGTATGTCATAAAAGAGTCACAGTACAGTGTGCCATAAATCATAAAAAAGTCATATGCCATTAACAATGGTCAATAAATAGTATGCCATGAAAATTCATAGCACAGTATGCCATAAATCATAAAAACTAAATATGCCATCAATATAATCTATAATGAGAGGTATGCCGTAAAAAGTCACAGTATTGTGTGCCATAAAACATCATAAAAAAGAAATACGTCATCAAGGGGAAAAGTATGCCATAAAAAGCTCTAGGACGTTGTCATAATCAATCATAATAATCATATTTTCACAGTATAGCATGCCATACACACAGACAGAAAGTTCTACGCCGTGATAATGTCACCGTTTAGTGGGTCGTGAAGATGTAAATGATCAAGTATGCCGTCAAGAGTTGCGGTATGGTGTGCCATCAATCATAAAATAGCCATGCGCCATTAACAATGGTCATTAAATATTATGCCATAAAAACATCATAAAAAGAAATATGCCATCAATATAGTCAGCCAGGTATGCCATGAAAAGTCACAGTACGGTGTGCCATAATTAATTATTAAAATTAAATATGCCATCAGGAGTCAGCTAGGTATGTCATGAAAAGCTCCAGTACATTGTCAAAAATTGTTCTTTCACAGTATAGTATGCCATAGAATAGAATAAAATAACATTAAATAAAACACTTACATGCCATAAAGAAATGTCATAATAATAAAATGATAAAGTGGGTCATGACAATGTCATAGTGTGGTGCTTTATCTAAGTCATAGTGAAGTATCACGTAAAGAGTCGCAGTACGGCGTGCCGTAAATCACGAAAAACTCATACGCCATACACAATCATCAATAAATAGTATGCCGTTACTATTCGTGGCACAATATGCCATAAAGGATCAGAAAAAATTGATATGTCATCAAAAGAGTCAGCCAGGTATGCCGTATAAAGTCACAGTACGGCGTGCCGTAAAAAAACACAATGCAAAAAAGAAATACGCCATCAAAGAGAAAAGTATGCCGTGAAAAGCTCCAGTACGTTGTCACAAATCAGATTTTCGCAGTAGACAATGCCACAAATACACACAGAAAGTTCTATGCCGTGGAAATGTCACCGTTTAGTGGGTCGTGAAGATGTTGACAAGTTTGCCATAGAGCGTCGCGGTACGGTGTGCCATAAGTCATACAAAACTCATACGCCAATTACAGTAGTCAATAAATATTATGCCATAAAACATGACAACAAACAAGTATGCCATCAATATAGTCAGAGGGGTATACCATAAAAAGCTCCAGAACATTGTCATAAATCATATTCTGACAGTACAACATGCCATAAATACACACAGAAAATTCTACGCCGTGAATGTCACCGTTTAGTATACCGTACTACCGTCGCGGTACGGTGTGCCCTAAATCATAAAAACCTCATACGGCATTCACAATAGTCATTAAATGCCATAAAACATCAGAAAAAAAAGAAATATGCCAACCAAAACAGTCAGAGAGGTATTGCTTGAAGTTTATTTTGAACATAAAACAGTAAAAAGCATAACAAAAGAATGCAACAACAGATGGTAAAAAGTGATCCGTGTACAAAAGGAGTTGGAAGAAGTCAAAACTTATCTAATCACCCTTTCTCCTATGCAATGATTTACATATCTATCATGTCTATCCTGCTTCCCCAAAATTGCTACCACTAATAGTGACACTGATCATCACAATCATAATAACAATATTAATAATCACAAAACAACACAACAGCAACAATAATAATAACAATGATATACAAATGTACACCTACTATATATAGATTTGCATCAATAAAAACAGACAATGAAAAAATGACTTAACATTAACAAAACAATAACAAACATAACCATCACAAAAGGACTAGCTAATAATGTGCATAAATAAATAGTATACCATAAAAAACAAAAAAAAAAAAAAAAAAAGTTATATGCCATGAAAAATGTCATAATAAAGTGGGTCATGACAATGCCACAGTGTGGAGCTTTATCACAATCATAGTAGTTGTCATAGTATGTCAGTATGTCATAAAAGAGTCACAGTACAGTGTGCCATAAATCATAAAAAGTCATACACCACACACAGTAGTCAATAAATAGTATGCCATGAAAATTCATAGCACAGTACGCCATAAAAGATCATAACAAATCAGTATGCCATCAATATAGTCAAGGAGGTATGCCATAAAGAGTGCCAGTATAGTGTGCCACAAAACATCATAAAAAAAAGAAATATGCCATCAAAGAAAAAAGTATGCCGTAAAAAACTCCAGTACGTTGTCATAAATCATATTTTTACAGTATAGTATGCCATAAATACACACAGAAAGTTCTACGCCGTGATAATGTCACCGTTTAGTGGGTCGTGAAGATGTCGTAGTCAAGTATGCCGTTAAGAGTTGCGGTATGGTGTGCCATAAATCATAAAACAATAATTTGCCATTCACATTACTTATTAAATAGTATGCCGTAAAACATCACAAAAAAAGAAATATGCCAGCAAAATACTCACAGAGGTATGCCGTCAAAAAAGTCATACGCCATTCACAATAGTCAATAAATAGTATGCCATCAAGATTCATAGCACGGTATGCCAGAAAGAATCACAGAAAAGAAATATGCCTTCAATATCGTCAGAGAGGTATGCCATAAAAAGTGAAAGCACTGTATGCCAAAGAGAAAAGTATGCCACAACAAGCTCGAGTACGTTGTCATAAATCATATTTTCACCGTAGAGCGTGCCATAAATACACACAGAAAGTTCTACGCCGTAAAAATGTCACCGTTTAGGGGGTCGTGAAGATGTTGTTGGGAAGTATGCCATGAAGAGTCGTGGTGCGGTGTGCCATAAATCAGAAAAAAGTCATATGCCACTCACAATAGTCATTGAATGATATGCCATGAAAAATCATGGCACGGTATGTCACAAAACATGAAAACAAAGAAATATGCCTTAAATATAGTCAGAGGAGTATGCCATAAAAGGTCACAGTATTGTGTGCCGTAACACGTCTAAAAAGAAATATACCATCAAAGAGAAAAGTATGCCATAAAAAGCTCCAGTACGTTGTCATAAATCATATTTTTACAGTATAGTATGCCATAAATACACACAGAAAGTTCTACGACGTGAAAATGTCACCGTTTAGTGGGTCGTGAAGATGTCGTACTCAAGAGTTGCGGTATGGTGTGCCATCAATCATAAAATAGCCATGCGCCATTAACAATGGTCATTAAATATTATGCCATTAAAAACATCATAAAAAAGAAATACGCCATCAATATAGTCAGCCAGGTATGCCATGAAAAGTCACAGTACGGTGTGCCATAATTAATTATTAAAATAAAATATGCCATCAAAAAAGTGTGAAAGAGAAGTGTGCCATAAAAAGCTCAGATACATTGTCAAAAATTGCTATTTCACAGTATAGTATTCCATAAAAAAAAAAAAAAATAAAGTTAGGTCAAAATCATAGTGAAGTATGTCATAAAGAGTCGCGGTACAGCGCGCCATAAATCATAAAAAAGTCATACACCACACACAGTAGTCAATAAATAGTATGCCATGAAAATTCATAGCACAGTACGCCATAAAAGATCATAACAAATCAGTATGCCATCAATATAGTCAAGGAGGTATGCCATAAAGAGTGACAGCATAGTGTGCCACAAAACATCATAAAAAAAGAAATATGCCATCAAAGAAAAAAGTATGCCGTAAAAAACTCCAGTACGTTGTCATAAATCATGTTTTTACAGTATAGTATGCCATAAATACACACAGAAAGTTCTACGCCGTGAAAATGTCACCGTTTAGTGGGTCGTGAAGATGTTGCTGTGAAGTATGCCATAAAGAGTTGCGGTATGGTGTGCCATAAATCATAAAAAAAAGTCATACGTCATTCACAATAGTCATTAAATGCCATAAAGCATCATAAAAAAAGAAATATGCCATCAAAATACTCACAGAGGTATGCCGTCAAAAAAGTCATACGCCATTCACAATAGTCAATAAATAGTATGCCATCAAGATTCATAGCACGGTATGCCATAAAGCATCACAGAAGAGAAATATGCCTTCAATATCGTCAGAGAGGTATGCCATAAAAAGTGAAAGCACAGTATGCCAAAGAGAAAAGTATGCCACAACAAGCTCGAGTACGTTGTCATAAATCATATTTTCACCGTAGAGCGTGCCATAAATACACACAGAAAGTTCTACGCCGTAAAAATGTCACCGTTTAGTGGGTCGTGAAGATGTTGTTGGGAAGTATGCCATGAAGAGTCGTGGTGCGGTGTGCCATAAATCAGAAAAAAGTCATATGCCACTCACAATAGTCATTGAATAGTATGCCATGAAAAATCATGGCACTGTATGTCACAAAACATGAAAACAAAGAAATATGCCTTAAATATAGTCAGAGGGGTATGCCATAAAAGGTCACAGTATTGTGTGCCGTAACACTTCAAAAAAGAAATATACCATCAAAGAGAAAAGTATGCCACAAAAAGCTCCAGTACGTTGTCATAAATCATATTTTTACAGTGTAGTATGCCATAAATACACACAGAAAGTTCTACGACGTGAAAATGTAACCGTTTAGTGGGTCGTGAAGATGTCGTACTCAAGAGTTGCGGTATGGTGTGCCATCAATCATAAAATAGCCATGCGCCATTAACAATGGTCATTAAATATTATGCCATAAAAACATCATAAAAAAGAAATACGCCATCAATATAGTCAGCCAGGTATGCCATGAAAAGTCACAGTACGGTGTGCCATAATTAATTATTAAAATAAAATATGCCATCAAAAAAGTGTGCCATAAAAAGCTCAGATACATTGTCAAAAATTGCTATTTCACAGTATAGTATGCCATAAAAAAAAACAAAAATAAAGTTAGGTCAAAATCATAGTGAAGTATGTCATAAAGAGTCGCGGTACAGCGCGCCATAAATCATAAAAAAGTCATACACCACACACAGTAGTCAATAAATAGTATGCCATGGAAATTCATAGCACAGTACGCCATAAAAGATCATAACAAATCAGTATGCCATCAATATAGTCAAGGAGGTATGCCATAAAGAGTGACAGCATAGTGTGCCACAAAACATCATAAAAAAAGAAATATGCCATCAAAGAGAAAAGTATGCCGTAAAAAACTCCAGTACGTTGTCATAAATCATGTTTTTACAGTATATCATGCCACACATACACACAAAGTTCTACGCTGTGAAAATGTCACCGTTTAGTGGGTCGTGAAGATGTTGCTGTGAAGTATGCCATAAAGAGTTGCGGTATGGTGTGCCATAAATCATAAAAAAGTCATACGTCATTCACAATAGTCATTAAATGCCATAAAGCATCATAAAAAAAGAAATATGCCATCAAAACAGTCATACGCCATTCACAATAGTCATTGAATAGTGTGCCATGAAAAATCATGGCACGGTATGCCATAAAACATCGCAAAAAAAGATATACCTTCGATATATATTCAAAATAAATCATGCCGTGGAAAGCTCTGCTATATTGTGTCAGAAAGGATCAATAGTGTGATGTAGTATGCCATTAAATAATCAGAAAAAGCAGGATGCCAGAAAATTATATTGGTGTGCTACAAAACGACACAAAAAGCCACACACAGTGTCACTAAACATCATAAAGTCACCGTGTAATGTGTCAAAGTCATAGAAAAGTGCGTCCTGACCAAGTCTCAGAATGATGCTCCATTTCAGAGTTATACAAAGCCATCTTATACACACAAAGTCATAAATCACAAAAATGTCACAGTAGGGTATGCATAGTGCTGTCTGATTAAAAATAGTCAGTGAGGTATGTCCTGAAAAGTCGTAGCAAAGCACGCCAGAAAATAGTCAGAAATCGTACAGTACGCTATAATAACGTGACACTCTCGTGTGCCACGTCATAAAACATCACAACAAATGTCACAGCGTTATGTGACAGGAAAGAGTCATAGTTACGGTGTGCCGTAACACATCGTAAAAAGAAATATGCTATAGCAAAGTATGCCATAAAAGGTTCAAGTATGTTGTGTCATGAAACATTACGAAGCCACAGTATAGTATGCCGTAAAAAATGATCAGACTTTAGAATGTGATAGAACAAGACCAGAGCCATCGTGAGCCTTAATTATCAGAGAAAAAGTCGCAGTAATTCTTGCCGTAAAACATAATAGAAAGGGTCACGGTGTAGTGTGTCGTAAAGCAGAACAAACAAGCACAACAAGTCATACAGTGCAACGTGCAAAAGTCATATCAATCATAAAATAGTGCGCCATTACAAAGTCACGGTGGAATATGCCTAAAATTAGGCATAGTATAGTGGTGTCAAAGAAAGTCACAGTATAGAGTATCACGTATCTTAAAAAAAGTCATAGTATGGTGTGGCGTAAACACGCTCTAGTACACTGTGCCAAATGCATGATGAAAAAGAGTCACAGTAAAGCGTGCCGTGAAAGTTCTAGTACGTCGTGTCGTAGAACAAAGTCCCGGTAGTGCCACAAAAAACGTAATAGAAAAAGGACACGATATAATGTGTCGTGAAAAGTCAGAGCAGGCTTTAAAGATCAGTCGTAAAATAGTATGCCATTATAAAGTGGTGGTACAGAGACGTAAAACACTGTAAAAAAGTCAAAGGTGTGTCCTGAAAACCATCAAAAAGTCATGGAAGAGAAGTCATGGATGTCATGTGTTGAAAAAGTCGTATTGCGGTGTGCCGTAAAACATCACAAAATGTCGCACTACGCCGTGAAACTGTAAGTTTAGGACAGCAGGTTAAACCACACATGACAGTGACAAAATAAAACATGAGGAAAAGCCTCAAAAATAAAGTCCACAATAGCACACAAAACCCAACGTCGTGACAGTTACGGCTGTGACAGCATTTGTGACAGAAGAATGCATAACTGTGCTTTGCTTCATCGCGCCGCTCTTCGGGCAAAGTCGTCATGTCCTTCAGGAGCGCGTCTCTAACGTCTCCGGGGGAAGCCAACAAGTCACCTTCGAAAAGGTGCTGTGTTGCAGCTCTGCTGTATTCATCCTCTGAAACTTTGGTCGTTCCTCTCTTCAGACCGCACGGCAGTTCTTCGGTTGGGAGGAGAAGAACCTCGGGCGACGAACCGGTTTCCCCGAATCAACCGCATCGACCGTATCACCGATGATTCGATGTCCCGCTGGGTCGGGATCGAGTGTTAGCCGCGCCGGCCATCGTCGTCGAATCAAACGGCCTCCGGTCAGCCGCCTCGCCTCGCCCGCCTCGCCGGCCTCCCGCGGTGGCCTGAGATAGGCGCCGATCGTGCCTGAGGGGAGAAGAGGCGCTAAGAAACGAGTCAGTCATCTTCAAAAACATTCAGCGCTGAGGGCAGACTTGTCTTTTCAAATTTCATGCAGGTGGGGGACAGACAACTTTAAAAGGTAGTATTTTATATTTAGAAAAGATTCACAAATCACACACCCACCACCGTAAAGTACAGTCCACGAGGCCGGTGCAGAAGCTAAGCGACGCACACCGACGGACGGTGCATTTTACAAACAAAGAGAGAAAGTCTCGCGCACCGTCCCGCTTACTGCTGACACACCTGATGAAGGTCTGATGGACCAAAATGTTGTTTTATTGGTGCAATAAATATGTCAGCAGTAAGCGGGACAGCATGCAGGAGTGTCTCTCTCTGTTTATAGATACCACATAAGAGAAATAATTAGACACATTAAGAAATGAATCACCTGAAAGACTGTCGCTGACCCTTGCGTGCGGGGATCTGAAGGAGAGAGCTTTGGAAAAGCTTTTGCAACATATGGAACACAGTTAACAATGACAATTATTACTGCGTTTACCGTAAAACTTCAAATAAAAGCCCGGTCCCAATTTAACACCCGCTTTACTAGCCGGGGCTGCGACAGATTTAGACAAATAAGGGCCCGTCTCAATTAGAGGCCCGCTCTGGCTGCGACGGGGCTCTTTTTATAGAAGTTATTTGGATGTAAAAAAAAATAAATAAAAAAACGGTTGTCGGCTACCAGACGGATATAACTTAAGCTAGCTGCTTAGATCACGCATACAAATATGTACACGTGTTTACACTTTTGTTTAAAAAGGACAATATGAACACGCTACACGCAACTTTAGTTTGGTAGGATTCAATCGTTCAGTTAATTTTACTAAAAAACAAAAAATAACACATGGTTTAGAATAAAATACAGCCTCAAGAAGTTTAAGAGACAATCTGATTATGTTTCAAACTTTGCTGTGAAAGGAATTAAAAGCCAGTCCCGTATAGATCCCCGTCCCAAATATAATAATAATAACATTATAGACAGGGCTGTTAATTGAAGTTTTACCGTATATTTTATATCACACACCATTTTCAGACCTGTAACTTTTTGCAGGAAAAAAAAAAACCTGATTACTGTAATGAGCTCTATCCCGCGGTCGGCATCACATGACCGCCGTTACTGTCACAGCCCTAATGAATAATACGCCATCAAAACATCATCGCTAATGTCACGGTATAAAGCAGTATTGCACCTGGTTCTCGTAAGCTCGCCGTCTTTCCCTCTCAGTCTCTCCGTGCTGTGCCTGTGCAAAGCAAATATTCTGCAGAGGGCCCAATAATATTGACAGTGAAAAGAGAAAAACAGAAAAAACAGATTTGCTGTTTTTTGGGTTTTTTTGGTTTTTTTTAGACACACATTTTCAAAATGCCGTTTCACAGACATGGTGTTTGGCAAACAAACTGTGTCGCACGTGTCCGGTAGTGATGGTGAGTTGCCGCAATATGCTAACAAATATCAGACGCTGACCAGTCCGGGATCAGAGGCCGGGTCACAAGACTGCGTGACATTTATAATGTCTACAGACTCAATCTGTCCTGAAACTAGGGTCTTTGCCCCACACAACAAGGGTGGGTGTCGCTATTGTTTGTATCGGTGTGTGTTTTGAGATGCGAGCAGAAAGACTGGAGATCACAGCAGCCCAAAATAACAGCGAATGTACTGTGCCGACAAAGTAGGTTAATGTGAAGTTGAAATGATGCCGTTAGAAAAACTTCACTGGAATAAAGGGGTGTATTATTTCAAAAAGGGAAAGCTTTCCTGTTTGGAGCTGCGAGGATATCAAGAAAATGATCTGAAAAGAAAGAGAATCTTAACACGTAATAAATAGAATAAAATAAAATGGACGTGTATCTATATTTTATTTCTAACAACATTTTAAATATAAAAATCATTCATATTTTTTCTGGAGTTTTGTTTGTTATTTTGGTGTCAAACGGAATTCCAGCTAACGTACATGCTCGTGCTCTGTTTGACGGCGAGCTGCGTGGGGGCGTAGTTGCTCCCTTGATATGTAATTCCCCCTACGTATATATCTGAACCGAGCCTCATCTCTAACTCTAACCACGGAGGGGGGCGTTACAGAAAACATTTTAGCAAGCGGTTAACACTAATCAACAATCATGTACTTCTACGTGTTAGTCAGTACTTGAAGGAGTTTTATAAGGAGTTCAATTATGGGTTTTTTTTTTGGTCTTGCCCTCTATTACGTTTCAACCAATGATCCTGAAAAAAACTGAAAAAAGTACAGTACAGTATTTAGAAAAAAAGACATCACAAACGTCATACTGCTAAAGAAGTCAGAGTACAGTATGTCGGAAAATGTCTACAAAGTCAGAGCATAGTATATCATTTACAGAGACATAGAGTATTTAAAAAAAAATCCAAAGTCATACTTTAATATGGAAAAAAACAATTCAACAAGTCTGTAGTATGTTGAAAAATCTTCTAAGTAGAAAAAATAATAATAATAACTCATAGTATGGTATGTGTGGAAAAAAAGTCATTAACTGTTAACAGTATTGAAGTTTATAAAACTGTACAAAACGTCATGTAAATTCATTGTGCACTACATAGAATAAATCTCTTAAAAAACTACAATTCTAACTTCACTATTTTGAAAAAAAGTCAATAAGTCATAGTATAATACATTGAAAATTTGTAGAAAACAAGTCAGATAAGGTCATATCATAAGTAAAAAAAAATAATCTCAAAAGTCAGAGTGGAGGATGCTACAAAAAGTCAAAATTAGTCATAGTACAGTATGTTGACACAAGTCTCACACCATCATATTATACCACGTAGAAAAATACTCAAAAGTCATAGTATATGTAGAAAAATAATATAGTATATCAAACTTACAAAAATGGAATAGTAAGTTTCATAGAAAAATTCTAAAAAATTATTTCAAGCCATAAGTACGGTATAGTACTTTGAAAACTCAAAAAATCAAAGTGTAGGATATTTTAAAAGACTTATAAATTATATTGAAGTAGTTGCAAAGAAAACTTCTAAAAAAAATCATAGCATGGTATGCAGAAAATCAATGTGCACTATGTTGACAAAAACTAACAGTATGCTGAAATAACTCAAAAACTCATAGTATCTTATTTAGAAAAAACAACTCTTCCTATGTCATAGTATACTATGTAGAAAGAAGTCATAAATTTATAATATAGTAAATAAAAAGTCATAAAAAAATCCTAGTATAGTATTTCAAAAATAGTATTTATCAAGTAATGGTATTGCAATTAGAAAAACCTCAGAAATTAGTCATGTGTCATTTATCTTTGTGAAGAAAAAAAACTCCAAAAAATCATAGTAAAGTATGAAGGAAAAATCAAAGTCACTCTATAGTATGAAAAAAACCCTCAAAAAGTCATAGCATACCATGTAGAAACAACTAAAACAGTCATCATGTAGTATGTAAAAACAACCTTATTAAAAGTCATAATATAGTATAAAGAAATAAAGTCAGAAAACTGCATAATATATCATATTTTTTAAGAAATAAAAAAAGTCATACTTTAAAGTGGAAAAAATGTCAATGTGTAGCTTTCAGAAAAAAATATAAATTGATACTATTGTATATAGAAATCAGAGTATGTTGAAAACGTATTGAAGTCATAGTATATTATGTAAACAAAGTCAAAGTGTGGACTAAGTAGGAAAAAGTATTTAATGGTCTTACTATAGTATCTTAAAAAAAAACATAGTAAGTCATAGTATAGTTATGTTGAAAAAACACATGAAAAAAATAACTACACTATTTAGAAAGTCATTAAGTCACTGTGCACTGCATAGCATTAAACTCAAAGTAATTGTATAGTATGTTGGAAAAAACTTGCAAAGTCAAACTTAAGTATGTAGAAAAAAAAGTCTTAGTACAGTATAAAAAAACTCTAAAAATCAGAGTATAGGGTGTAGGGAAAAAGTCATTGTATAGTATATTTTCTAATAACACAATATATCACTCATTAAAGTTATAGTATACTATGTAGAAAAAAGTTATACAAATACATAGCAGAGTATGCTGAAAATAGTTAAACAACCGTACTATAATAAGTAGAAAAACTCACAAAATGTCATAGTTTGTTATGTTAAATAAATTCACATTCACGGCAAAGTACTTAGACAACAATCAAAAAGTCATAGTATATAATGTAGCTAAAATTCTGAAAAGTCATATTATACTACACTGAAAAAACTCAAAAAAATATAGAATTGTAGTAATTGTATACCAAGTAAAAAATGTAGGATGACTTAAGACTTAGCATATTACAGTAGTTGCAAAAACAGCTTCTAAAAAGCCACGGTACAGTATGCAGAAAGTCATTGTGCTCTATGTCGACATTATGCTGAAATAAGTCAAAAAGTCATTCTGTGTTTAAAAAAAAAAAACCAAACACACTCATAAGTCATAGTATACTATGTAGGAAAGTCATAAATTCATAATATAGTATATAAAAAGTCATGAAAAAGTCTCAGTATAGAATGTTGAAAATAATATTTCAACATCATGGTCTAGTAATTTGAAAAACCTTAGAAAATAGTCATATTATATGTATCTATGTTTTAACACTTCCAAAAAGTCATAGTACAGTATGCTGGAAAAAACTCAAAAAGTCATCATATAGTATGTATAAAAACTTTATAAAAATTCATAATATAGTTTATAGAAATAAAGTCATAAAACTACATTATATACTATATTGGAAAAAAAAAACCTCAAAAAGTACTACTTTAGAAATTAGAAAAAAGTTAATGTGTAGCTTTTAAAAATAAACCTATAAAATTATACGATTGTATATAGAAGTCAGAGTATGTTGTTTAAGTCGTAGTATATTATGTAGAAAAAGTAATTGTGGACTATGTAGAAAAAGTAATAAAAGGTCTGAATATAATATCTCAAAAAAACCTCATAGTAAATAATAGTACAGTATGTTGAAAAAACTCATAAAAAAGGTAACCGTATACTATGTAGCAAAAGTCATCAAGTCATTACGGCACTGCATAAAATAAAACATAAATTGTAAGCTGAAAAAAACTCAAAAACCCATACTACTCAAAAACCCTACATACTTAAGTATGCAGAAAAAAATAGATCCTAGTATAGTATAAAAAAAACCTAAAAAAGTCAAAGTATAGGCTGTAGAAAAAAAGGTTATAGTATATATAGAATGTTCTCAAATAATACAGTATATCAAACTCATTAAAGTTATAGTATACTATGTAGAAAAAAGATATAAAAAATAATTGCACAGTATGTTGGAAATAGTAAAAGTTAGTAAAAAGTTAGTAAAAACTCATAAAGTCATAGTATACTATATACCATATTATACCTAGTATTTAAAGAAAAAGATATCATAGTATAATATAGTAGTCATATTATGCTATATAGAAAAAGTCAGTGACTTACTGTGTACTATGTCGAAAAAAACCTCAAAGTATAGTTTATCCAAAAAATCAAGTTGTTGTAGAGTACGTACAAAAAAGAATAACAAAAAGTCATGGTATACTATGAAAGAGAAAACAATACAGTAGTGGTAGTAGTAGTACAGTATGTTAGAAAAACAACCTAAAAAGTCATATTTCTGTACGTAGAAAAATTTCTAAAAGTCAGAGTCAGATAGTATCCTGAAAAATCTACCAGTATGTAGAAAAAAGTTATGGAACATTTCAGTGTGTTTAAAAAAACTCTCAAAAAGTAATAACAGTTTATCGGAAAAACTTACATGGTATATAAAAGTCATAAGTCACAATATGCTATTTAGGAAAAAGTTCTATAAAGTGTATAGTATAAAGAAAATACACTTAAAAAGTCACAGTATAGTACGATGAAAAAACTCAATAAGTCACCATATACAATGTAGCAAAATAATTCACTAATTCATAGTATGTTGAAAAATGTCAAAAGAATTAATAGTAATTAATAGTATTAAAAAACAGTATGTAAAAAACAGCCATGAATTCACAATATAGGCTGTAAAATTCATCAAAAATTCAAAGCATAGTATGTAGAAAATCATATTGTGGGGAATAAAATAAAATCCCCGCGTGGTGTAGTATTTGGAATACTCAAAAAATAGTCATAATACATGTATGCATGTAGATAACCTTCAAAAAGTCACAGTATATTAAGAAAAACTGAAAAAAGTATGACAAAAAAACTCAAAAGGCATGTAGAAAAACCCCTCTAAATAGTCATAATATAATTCGTAGCACCCTGGAAAAATTTCTTCAAAAAGTCCTACTTTAGTTTGTAGATTTTAAAGTAAAAAATAAAACAGTACTATAGTATGAAGAAAAAAACCCAGTCCTAGTAGTGGACTATGTTAACACTTATTAAAGGCATAATATATTATGTAGAAAAAGTCATAGTCATTGTGGACTATGCAGAAAAAAATCATTAAAGGCATCATATAGTAGGTTAAAAAAAGATTTAAAAAACCTAGACTGGAAAAGTCAAACTACAATATGTTGAAAAACTCATTAAAAATCGTGGTAGAAAAGACTCAAAGTCACAGCAAGTATTCGCCTCAGACTGTAATTCTGTTTCCTGCCACCTCCTAAAAGGTCTCTGATGACTCCTTCATTGTTGGATGCATCGACGATGACAACCAGAAGGAAATTCATCAACCAACACCTGCAGCTCGATATTAGCAAAACAGAAGTGCTGGTGCGAGACAAGCGGAGGAAAGCGAGGCCCCTTAACCCAGTAAACATTCACGGAGCCAAAGTGCAGAGGGACTCGTGAGGCCCAGAAACACCAAATCAACATCAAAGAACAAGCGGCACTGAAAGACAACTGTTCCATCGCCCCATGGCCCCTGCCATGACGCCAAGCCAAAAAGTTGCAAATGAACACACTGCAAAGACCACAAACAACAGCCGACCCGCACGCATGTTCCGCCCCCGTCTGAGAGGAAACAACCCTCCATACTGTGGCATCCTCCGAAGTACATTTTTGAATTTGCATTAGAGTCCTGCGTCCTTTTGGCTGCCAACAAAATCCATCCATCCGTGTCCTTGTGAAGATGTGCGCAGAGCGGTCTCTGATTTCCCGTTGCTGAGTGAGCCTCAATCACATCTCGTCCATTTTACTGTCCTGCGACCGGACGCAGAATCCAGCGTGTTTGAAGTCCAGCGGGAAGTTTCCGTAGCCTGTGATGATTTGGGGCGCCGTGTTATATGCAGGTGTTGGTCCACTTTGTTTTATCAAGTCCGAAGTCCACGCAGCCAGAGATTTGATTTTACCCACAGGACTTTGCACCTGCCCACAGAGCCAAAACTACTTCCAAGCGGTGAGCTGACCGTGGCCAGCCAACTCCCCAAACCTGAACCCCATAGAGAACCTATGGAGTATTGCCAAGAGGACAATGACAAACACCCAACTTGTAAACACTTACAAGAGTAGAGTATTAGTAGTTATAGAAGAGTATCACTCAAAAATCAAAACATCATGTGTTAAAAGACTCAAAAGGTTTTCTATAGGTTTAGGATATGTTGAAATCTAAAAAAAATCATAGTACAAGACGTAGGAAAAAATTTATAAAACGTCACAGTACAGTATGTAGAAAAACTCCCAAAAAGTCATAGTATAAAAAAAAAACTCAGCCAAAGTAATGTATGTTAAAAATTCATAGAATTCAAAGTATACTATGTAGAACACTCAGTTATTGAGCGCTATGCAGAAAAACTCAAATGCTCAGTTTAGTGTGTAGCAAAAAACACACCAAAAAAAAAAAAAAAAATACAGAAAAAGTCAAAGTATGGTTTGATAAAAAATACTTTAATAATCATAGAATTGTATTTAGAAAAGACCCTAAATCACAAATAGTAATAATATATTTTTTAAAAAAACCCAAAACTATTAAGTTACTGTGTGGTATGTAGAAAAAAATGTAAAAGTTAGAATATATCATGTAGAAAAAAATCCTAAAAAATAAATACATCATAGCATGAAGTAAAGATCATAGTGTACTCTGTAAAAAAATTCATAGTCATTGTGCAATATTAACACTTAAGTTTGTTGAAAAGTACAGTAAAGTACAGAATGTAGAAAAAACTCGCTCCAAAAAACTAACACTATAAAAAAAGAAAAAAGAAACTGAAGTTATAGTACAGTATGTAACAAAAAAAATCTGAAAAAGTCACATTATGGCATATTGAAAAAGCCATTGTATATTATAAAGTAAATTACTCATGAAAGGTCCTGGTACGCTATGTAAAAAAAAGTCAAAACTGATGAATTAAGTCTGTTTAATTCAGACAAAAAAATCATAAAGTCATAGTAAGTATATGTTTTTAAAAAATTAAGTCATTGTATAGTATGTACAAAAAATCCTGAAAAGTTAGTGTAGTATATTGAAAAAAAATCTCATACTTCAGTATGTAGAAATACTCAAAAAGTAATTCTTCATTCTGTAGAGAACAAAAATTCACAGTACAGTATGTAAATCTTCTAAACATACTAGTATTTAGAAAAAAATTATAAAACATCAGGATATATGATGTAGAAAAAAAGTCATCAAACATCATAGTATAGGATGTTCATACTAAAACTAAAAAAAGTCCTACTATAGTATGTGGAAAATACTCCAAAGTCAGAGTAAAATATGTTGACAAATATATTATATAAATCACATAAAAAGTCATACTAAAGTTATATAGGGACAAATATATAGAAAAAAATTGTATAGTAGTAAAGATAGTATAATATGTCAGAAAAATATTCAAAAAAGTCACAGTATTACATTCTGAATAAAACAGTCATAATACAGTATGAAGAAGTCAGAGAAGTTTTTTAATAGAAGTAATCATCATCAGTAGAATAAGTTAAAAACTAAAAGTCATAGTATATCATATAGCAAAACTCAAAAAAGTCATCATGCACTTCATAGAAAAACTCCCAAAAAGTCATAGTATAAAGACAAGTGAGTCACAGTAATGTATGTTAAAAATTCATATAAGTCAAAGTGTACGATGTAGAACGCTCAGTCATTGTACACTATGTCGAAAAAACTTCAAATACTCAGTTTAGTGTGTAGCGAAAAAAAAACATACAGAAAACACTTACTTTGATTAAAAAATACTTTAATAATTATAAAATTGTATTTAGGAACGACCCTGGTCATACTATGCAGAAAAAAAACTCAAATGTATAATAGTTTATCATGCAAGATATAAAAATCAGAATATTCATAAATCAATAGTAATAATTTAGGTTAAACTATTAAGTTATTGTGTAGTATGTAGGAAAAAATAATAAAGTCATAATATATTATGTAGAAAAAAAACCCCAAAAAATAAATACATCATAGCATGAAGTAAACTCAGTCACAGCGATGTCTGTTGAAAACGTATAAAGGTCATAGTGTACTCTGTAAAAATTCATTAAGTCATAGTATACCATGTAGAAAAACCTCATAAATACTCAGTTTAGCAAATAGGGGGGAAAAAAAGAATAAGTCCTCGTATAGTTTGGTATAAATACTTGAGTCATCATAGTACTGTATTTAGAAAAAAACTCAATAAAAATCAGGTAATACTATGTGGAAATGCTAAAACTCATAAAAACCTTCAAAACACCATACCTGTGTATGTAGAAAATACTTAAAAGTTATAGTATAATATGTAGACAAGAATTATAATATATAAAACTGGTACAAAGTTATAGTACACTATGTAGAAAAATGTTAGTTAAAAAAAGTTATGGTATGCCAAAAAACCCTCAGTCATAGTATCATAAGCAAAAAAAAAAACAATACTCATAAGAAGTCATTGCATACTAGGTAAAAAAAAAAACCCCTGAAATAATTATTGTATACTCTGTACGAAAGTCATAGTATTGCATTTTGAAAGAAATAAAGTCATTGTGTAGTATGTAACACAGTCTTAGTATACTATAGAGAACGAAATTAGTCATAGAAGAGTTTTTTAAATAACTCAAAAATTCATGGCATAGTATGCAGTAAAATTCATTAGAAAATTATAGTATGAGGAAAAACTTAAGTCACAGTAGAGTAAATTGAAAAATTAAAGTCATGGTACAGAAAATGTCATTGTGCAATAAGTAGAAAAAAACTCAAAAAAGCCATACTATAGTATGTTCAGAAAGTCATAGTATAATATTCTGGAAAAGAAAAGCTCACACGGAAATACTCAAAAAGTAATTCTTCATTATGTAGAGAACTTCAAAAAGTCACATTACAGTATGTAAATCTTCTAAACATACTAGTATTTAGAAAAAAAATCATAAAGCATCATAGTTGTTTAATATAATCAAAAAGTCAGAATAGGACGTAGAAAAAAGTCATCAAACATCACAGTATAGGATGTTTATAAAGCTAAAAAAAAAAAAAAAAAAGTCTTAATATAGTATATAGAAAATACTCCAAAGTCATAGTAAAATATGTTGACAAATATATTATATAAATCCCATAAAAAGACATACTAAAGTTATATAGAGAAAAAATGTATAGCAACAGTAGTATAGTAGTAAAAATAGTATAATATGTCAGAAAAAATTTCAAAAAGTCATAAGTATTACATTCTGAATAAAACAGTCATAGTACAGTATGCAGAGAAATCAGTCAGACAAGTTTTTTTTAAATAGTAGTCATCAGTAGAATAAGTTAAAAACTAAAATTCATAGTATACTGTATAGCAAAAAGTCATCATGCACTTTATAGAAAAAAAAACCTTAAAGTCATAGTATAGTATGTCGAAAAAAACTAAAATAGTATAGGACGCAGAAAAAACACTCATAATGTAAAGTCGTAGCGTAGCGTAAAGTAATAGTGTAAATGTGATGTTAAACGTTTAAAAATTCATACCATAGTATTTAGTGGAAATTTCAAATACTCAAAGTATACCATGTGGAAAAAAATAACGGTCATTGAAGAGGATGTGCAAAATATCATTAAAAGTCAGAGTACAGTGGGAAAAAAGTCAGAACATTTTAAAGCAAAAAAAAATCATAGTATGGTACATGGGAAAAAAGTCATAAAACGTCACAGTATAGTTCCTATTTTATATTCTTATTTTAGATTAATATTTATCTTTCGCTATGTATATCTTATTTGTCTCTATTTACCCGCATTGCTGTCTTTGGGCTGCCGCGTTAACCGAATCTCTGCGGTGAGGATCGATAAAGGTGAACTGTAGCTTGTGATGTTTACGCGGAGGCCAATTTACAAACCCCATGCAATTTAAAATGGAAATATTGTAGGTGTTTTGTGTAGGTCAAATTTAGTCATATTTTCAATTAGAAATTGGATATAAAGAATAGGCACGCAGCATATTCACTCTGCACAGTACACTGTCATGGACTCTTACCTTTAAATCCACCTTAAATCGGCACCGTACGTTCATCCAAAGAAAAGCAAATGAGCTACTGGGAAGCATGCAATGAGGGAAGAAAATAATTTAAAACAACGGTCACGTCATGCATGGAAAAAACAACATAAAATCTGCAATAACAAATGAAACAAAAATGGCGGCTTAATGAAGAGCTGAAGGTGAAACATGCAGATTTGTGTGTGAACTCGTGTTCCTCGTGTTAGTCTGAGCTGCGGTTTGAATGAGCAGCGCTGCTGATCATCCGCAGGGAGGACTGGAGTCACCTGCCAATTCGGTGGGTGTAAGCGAAAAATGTATTGCAACAAATGACTACTTCCGAGGAGGATCAAGTCACACAAGGCTTTTGAAATTAAGGAAAGTTTCTCACATCAACTAGAGCCGTTCTTGCGGGCGTGGCGTCGCTCTTGATCCAGAAGGAGACCCAGGAGAGGACCACGGTCAGGATGCAGGGGATGTAGGTCTGGATGGTGAAGTAGCCCATCCGTCTGCTGAGGTCAAAGAACACGGTCATCACCACGTAGTCGCCTGTTAGGAGACAGAAAAGACGGCCAGTCCGTTTCCTTTTTCAAATTGTGATACTTAATAAAATATCTCGACAACTATCGGCTGCATCGCCAGATCATTTTGAGCCGACGCTCTCGTTCCCCACAGGATGAATCAGGAATCGGGATGATTCATTCAGCACCGGATCTTCCCACCCCGATGCAAAACTGCAAAAGCGCTTCAGGCATTAATTTGTAGCCACTGCCATCAGACTGCAGAACAGCGGCGCAAACCACAGACTGTCCCGTTCACTCTGACCAGCTGCTAGCTCAAAGTGACCTTTGACCTCCACGAAAGATAAGAGCTTCCCCGCATGGATTGATTACGTTTTATGTCATCATCAGCCATAATGTCATGAATTGAAACCGTTTTTTGACTCGTGTATTGGACTTGCTGACCTTTTGTTGCCGTTTGTCTTACCTGCTGTCGTCGTGAGCACGTCCGTGGTGTTTCGGAGCCCCATGAAATCATACTGGTAAAGCCTCCAGTATTTCTGGTCCGAGGTCTCCGCTGAGTTGCGGCTCCACTTGTACACGATCTCGTCTCGTGGGTAGCCGTCTGGAAACCACGCAGAGGGCGAGTTAGAGGAGTGAAAGAGAAACAGATAACGGCTGCAGGCGGAGAACACGGGAAGGATTGATGCAGCTTTTATTTTAATCATGATTTATACCCATAGATGTACAGAGAGAACTGGATAAAGCATATTGGAGGCCGAGCCACGTCCTTTCCCATGAAAGCTTCACAGTGGCGGCAGAAAAGTTTGCCTTTCCAGATGTAAAGGTACCTGGATCTTCTGCATCGTTGGGCCAATACAGACTTCGCCAGCTGAGTGGACAACTTCGTTTAGCCCTCCGTTAACTTGAATGGGGACCAAGTGGATCAGTTCACAAATAAATGTTTTTTCACACTATAACTTTATGGAGAGAGACTTTTTCTACCCCGTGGCATCAAATGACAGACCCAGAAGTTGTATTTACACGGTTTCACCACACGATGTCAAATCCTCAATCCTCGGGGCCTGTTTATACCAAAGCTGCAACCTTAAACTGTACTATATGACTTTTTTATGCTATTTTGTGAGACATATCATAGTTTGACTTTTTTAATGCTATTTTAAACGATATACCCTCCTATCACTTGTTTTTAATGCTATTTTGGATGATGATAGGTAGTATGACTTGCAATGTTATTTTAAAGAAATACTTTCCTTTCCCTCTTTTTTTGTTTTAAAGATATTTTTGGATAAAATACTGTCCTATGACGACTCAATTTGACAAAATAAATAAGTAAATACAGAAAAGATGGATAACTGACATTTAGGATACAAAATTGTGACAAGACTTTACAAATTCCAATTCGAGACTATTCAGTGACTTTTAATGCATATTATTATTGAGACGTTCTAATACTTTAAGGACTGCACACACCCTGCTATCATTTTCTAGGCTTTTTCACCTTTATTTAAAGGACAGCTGTATACAGACAGGAAATGTTTTAATGGTTTTTCACCTGTGGATTAGCATTAACATTATCAACAATTAACCATACACTGTAAGAATAAACTATTTGTTTTAGGTTGAAAAAGTTAGAAGCTGGGCTGCCTTAAATTTTTAACTTCACTGAATTTGAGAGGACAGGTTGAATTATTACAAAATTATCTCAAGTTGTCTCTCTCTGCATTTCCTGTCTGTATCTCTGCTGTCGATCACAGCAAAGGTTAAAAACAAGAATGACCCAGCCTTCGAAAATGACGCGTGTCAGCATTTTCTAATCTCGTACTCTTATGATAATATTCTCTGAGGTCTTGACTGTATTGTCAGAGTCAGTGAAGTATGAGTCAGATGTGCTGAACTTCACAGCGCAAGGACAGTTTAGTGCGGAGTTCCTCTTTAAGAAATACTTCAACCCCCAAAAATCTTGCGTATATAAATTACTTGCCTTGTGTTATGTTGAATTTGTGAAGGAAGAGCCTCCTTTAGGCTCTGGTGTAAGAAGGAGGACACTAGCTGGAAGCCTGGAGGAGAGGGACAGAGACGTGTCCTCCAGGGGTTGGCAAGCTGATGACTATCAGCACTGTGGCCCTTTGAACCCTAAAAGTGCAGCTGCAGGCTAATGCTGAGCTACATTGTGTCGTCTTTGAAACGTTTACATTTTATCTTCAGACTTGCGCTTGCCTTTCACAGTGTGAAAGTTTTCTACCAGATTTCAGTGTGACACAGGGTGAGTAATTGATACACAAATGATCATTTTAGGGGTGAAGTGTTCCTTTGAGATGTGAAACCATGTTTTGAGGGACTCTACAGACAGGAGGTGGTCGCTCTGACGTGCACAAACTGATTTGTGCACCTAATAATAAACCTGACGGGAACATACAGAGCATTTGTTGCAAAAACTACTGCAATGAACATGAATTGAAGATGACTGCAGCCTGAATTAAGCGGCAAAATGCACCAATTATTGCGTATTAATGAGGACCACAAGTTGGTTCGTTGCTGCTTGCTCCACTCTTTCCTTTTGCCCAAATTTGAATGTTAGAAGCAAGAAAGTGCTTTCATTTGTTTGAAATCTGGGGTGTTGCTGCTGCTAGAGCTACCTGCCATTGTTTCACTGTGCACACACACTTCTGTCTCATGTATCATACTGTAGTGTGTGTGTGTGTGTGTGTGTGTGTGTTTGTGTCCCTCTTAACTCAGTGTGTAGAGTACTTTTCCATTGTTCCAAATCCTCAGCAGCTGATTGGGCGTCGTGATCCAGTGAGAGTCTGCATTCTTGGAATTCCTAAAGATGGTGTCGGGCAGCCAGATCAAGCCGACCATATTGCTGGATGAAGGAGAGACAGACAGACACGGGGAGACTGATTGAGAGAGAGACAGATATTGTTCTCAAATGAATATCACAGTGTGAAAATGATGATGCACAATAGTCGCTACAGTGTAAAGAAAAAGTCACAGCGAGCTCTTTTGACAACATGTTGATATAAAATGCTTTAATTTCTAAACAGCATCGATGCTGCAGCCGCATGTTGACATATCTTTGAAATAGAGCCGCATATCCGCAGTAATTCCAGCGTACCTGTTGAGGGTTAGCCGCATGCTGCTGCTGCTGCTGTTATACCGCAGACGGGTGTCCACCCAGGTCTGGGCGAAGATAATATCGATCTGGTACTCCTGGGAAGAGAAAAGTGGACTCAATATACTGATCTGACCACCTTTTTTAAAGCAGCGCAAAGACAAGAAGAGATGGATGAAGAGTGTGTGCCGAGCAGTCTCGCTGCGGTCCGTCTGGAGGAGCTGATAATGTGTTTAGTTTGGACACAAATGTGTCCACATCAAAGAAAATACCAAAGCAGAGCAGCGCTCGATGGAAAAAAAAGAAGTAACGCTCAAATACACATTATGCTTTTGATATAGAAATTAAATTACACCATCTCATAAATTTACTTCAGCACTTTTCCCACCTCAGCAGTGACCCCTCGACTAATTGTGAGAAGTTTTAGCACGTTGAAAGAAAATTTCCTTACTTAGCAGGTGAAATAAGTTAAAATTTATCCACATGACATCTTGTTTCTTTTGTTTTTTTAATCACACGAAATATTAGAGGGATGATTCGGATCTTTTAAAGTCAGTATGTATGAGGTACTTATCCATAGTCAGGCCCCCAGTTTGGAGAATCAGGATCAAGCAGCACCACGGAAGCTACGCAAAGCACTGCTGCGGACTGAGGCAGCAGCATTTCAGCTTCCTGAAAAGATCAACTTCAGTTTTATTGTGTGTTATATTTAGATTAGATTTACCGCTTTACCTTAGCATCAGACACCGAGGCCTTCACATCCACTCATGCTCTCTTCAAAACCAAAGTACTCCTTTGCCAAAAAAAGTAATTTTACCTCACAGAACACATAAGTTGCTGATTTAGTACTGCAATGATCAAAATGTTTGTGTTACTGTGTGTCTTTGGTGTGCTTAAAAAGGGTTAATTCACATTCACCAAGGTCAAGCAAACAAGTAAACTAATCGATCAAAGCAGCAGTAGACCAGCAGCTGTTGTATTCAGCGAGATAAAATTACTGTTTTTTTCAAAGCAGTCTGGTGGAGGAGACAGTCACAATCACATTTTTTATCCAATATTTTAATAACAATATTGCAACAATACCGTACGATTTACTATTGATTCTTCTACAAAAAAACTAGAGATGCTAAGATGATAAATAATCTTTGACAAAATAGATATAATGACTAAGTGGGTAAAGGCAAATAAAGGAAGGGCTTAAAAAGTCTGTGAAGTTTATTAAACTATATCACTTTACTGTTATGCATCCTTTGAAACCAAGATAGTTAAAACATTACAATGTCAAAAATTTCGGATGACATGAGAATGACAATCCTTTATTAGTCCCAAAATGGGTAAATTTGCATTATTACTGCAGCAAAGGGATATCAAAGCTAGGTATGTATAAGATAAATATAGCAAAAAGAACAACATGAACACTATAAATGCAAAACTCTAAATTAAAAGAAAAAAAAATAGTACTAAACTGCATGATGCATATGTAGTATCACATTATACATTTCATAATGACATATTGCCCAGCCCTAATATAACACCTTCAGTTCCACATAAGAAAGGGCTGTCTGGGAGCAAAGTGAAGCAGCGAAATATTAAAAAATATAGTGTACACTTACACCGATGAAGATTTTTTTTTGTTTGTTTGATAGCAAAAATACTCTTATGTTGCTGCCGATACAGTATGGCAGTACTCCTGTCTGCTTGTCCATCTAATGTATGTAACACACTGACTGTGGATAAGAAGCTCATACAGCCCCACTTCTAAAGATTCAAACTATTGTTTTCAAATTTTTGGAAAAGTGAGTTTGAATAAACCTTATTCCAACCCAGTGTGAAAGTTTAGCACATTTTTCTTACCCACCAACCTTGGAGGAGGCGAAAACATATTTAAAGCAATAAGATCATGCCTGTAAAAAAAAAACACAAACACACGAAACAAATCAACAACAAAGACATTTTCATAGCTATGGCAAGAACAGTCGTGTTTGAGGTTTATTTGATTAAAGTGCAGTGAAGTAACAAGCTACGAATAAAACCACTTTCCCGGGGTTCCTGCAGCTTAAAGACTTTTTAAGATTATTTTAATGCACCTTGGAATTGTGTTTAAGACCAATTTTGGAGCATAAAACATGACTTTTGAAAAGAACAAGGCAGATGATATGTGTTTGTAAATGTTGAAAAAAAAATCCTTTTTAGAGTGGAATTCATTTTTTAAAAATAATATTTTTTTAAATAAAACTGATAACCCTACCTAACAAGACATGGCCCAAAAATTAGCAAAAAAAGAAAGAAAGAAAAAAAGAAAGAAAAACTATTGAAAAAAAGTTACAAGTATGTGCAAATATGTACAAAATAAGCCAAAAATTACACATGAAAATGATGCGGAAAAAGTACGAAAAGAAAATCGTACACACACACATATATATATACAAAGATAGAGAGACAGATAGATAGATAAATATACATACAGTTACAGTTATATATATGGCCCAAAATGAGCAAAAAATAATAAAGAAAATAAAGAAAAACAATTGAAAAAAAGCAAATTACCTGAAAATATAGTACAGAAATGAGCCAAAAATTAGACATGAAAATTATGCTGGAAAAAGTGCAGAAAGAAAAGCGTGCGTGCATATACATATACACACACACATATATATATATATATATATATATATATATATATATATATATATATATATATATACACACACACATACATTTACAGTTTGCATTTTTTGGGACATGCATTGCATTGGTCATTGCCCTCTTTACCCCAGTTTTCAAAAGAGTCACATAGCTTATAAAATGATTGCATCACAAGTAAACTGATATCGATCCAGGTTTTAAAGCGTTAAGTTATGAGTTGGCCCCTCAGCTGCATGTGGCCCCGGCTGCTGCTGCTGCCGCTCCTGCTATTTAGCTGGATTGTTTGTAGCCCCTGCTAATTGAACGCCAAATTTCGGTTTATTCACGGACTTAACTTTGTCTTCTCCGCTTCGATAACTCCTGCGGACGTTTCTAACTGACCGCAAGTGATTGCGAGAGATCAGCTGCAAGAAACAAAACACCGGTTGTTCCCATCAGCGTGGCTGTCTGCCTGCATACTCACAGATAACCGAGCGGCTCTTCGTCGCCAAACCTAAGCGGGAGGAAACGCCACCACCGCGGCTCTCGGCCTGCCCCTCTGTCGGTGCGCGCCCTGGATTTTCAACCCGAACCGCTGTTAGACACACTCTCAACAGCTAGCCCTCCATGCTAATTGTTTGCGCCGCCATTGTTCCCATTCAAAGCAACATGTGCTCAGGTGTCCCCGCTGATGACGTACACGTCTCCACCTTGCAAGACTACAGCTGACGCCGATGTCCTCCAGCTGACGCTGATGTCCCACAGCTGACGCTGATGTCCCACAGCTGACGCTGATGTCCTTCAGATGCTACAGCTGTTACTGCGTCATGCATTGGCCCTAAAGATCCAGCAGTGGAAAAAGTTAATGGGGACTTTATCTGCTTACTGGGCAAAAGAGGGAGATATTCAGGGGTAGTGGTATATTGTTGGAATGGCCTACTGGCAATGTCTCCACACCCACTCAGCCCCCCACCACAAATGAATGCAAAGATGTTGACTAAGTGACTTTTAATGAGCCTTAAATCCACAGCTCACAGTAAAATTTACTGACATTTACATAACAAACAATGTCAAGTGCAAATATTCTGAGTGTGTCAGGAAGTGATTGAGTGGCAAGCGAGACCAGACAGAAAGCATCTGTGTTCATATTTAATAAGCATCACTTCAGGCAAGGATCAGAGAGGTCGCCAGGTACCATGACTTATATCCTCCAGTCTGGAGACATCACAGAAACTTTAATAACCCATTTGTGTCACATCACTATGAAATCGGGAGATTAGTGGAAAAACATTAATCAATCAATCAATACATTAATAAACATATTGTTTTTGAAAAAAAGTTACCAGCATTTTAGGGGTTTATCATCTTATATCTTATTTAGTCTCATGTGATACATGTGTCAGTGCAGTTTGTCAGCCAGAGATAGACACTATGCACTATAGATTCGCCCGTTCTTAACAATCGAGTACCACCTTGTTGTTTTGCAGTGTTGGAATGTAACCAAGTACATTTAGTACTGTGCTTAAGAATGGATTCCAAGTACTTTTACTTTACCTAGGTATTTTATTTTCATGCTAGCCTGCTGCATACTTTTACCCTGTAACATTTCAAAGGGAATATTGTACTTTTTACTTCATTACATTTATCTGAAAGCTTTACTTTACAAATTAGGATTTTTCTAAAACCATGAGAAGATTCTTTAAAATATGATGTTTTGTTATAAATGAAACAACCAAACAATTTCTACAGCTGCAACAATTAGTTGATTAATCAATCAGTTGATTCACAGAAAATTCATTTTCTATTTTCTAATATAATTTTGAGTTTTGGGGTTGTTGTTTTTTTTCTTTCAATTTTGTTTATATTTTTGAGATTTTAAGAAGTTTTTTCTTCTTCTTTTTTAATGAAAATTTTAGGTGTTTTTTTTTTAATTTTGAAAGGTTTTAGTTATATTCATCCTTCAAGTTATTTTTCCTCATGATACTTACTTTTACTTAAATACCATTTTCAATGCAGTATTTTTACTTGTAACTATTTTCACAGGAAAGGATCTGAGTACTTCCTCCACCACTGTTGCTATGTCTGAATATTTATATATACACAGTTCTATTCAAAAAATTTCCCACAATACTGAAAGCAGCATGAACATGTCATTCAATAAGTGAAACTGGACTCCCAGGGACAAGGTACTAGTATTGTAATGTCATAGAATGTCCAGCAGATGTCAGTATTGTAACACAAAAAGTCTACATGAAACTAATTTGCCTCAGTTGTAAGAATGCATGTACTCTACTTTGAGGCCATATACTGTATATAGTCTGTGTTTTATGCACGTGTCACTTATTTTCCACAATAAAGCAACATATGACTTGTTACTATGAGTAAACTTTAGTGTGTCTCTGTCTGAGTATCTCTGTGTATGAGTGACATAATGTATATTGGGTTTCTAAACTGACGTTCAAGACCCCGACTCCTTACAGAGCTCCACGCATTGCTTGACAAACACTTACAGTAATTCACTTGTGTTTATCCCCTTTTTTAATCACACATTTTACCATCCCTATAATCCCCATAACCATATGAAAAGTAGGTCCTACAAGGGATAAAATCTCCTGAGCCATCTGTGTCTGTTTAGGGATCTATGACATGAACATGATTAAGAACCTGCAGGTAATTTATTGTACTATTACAAATGCACTACATTACAACTCTGCTGATCATATGCTGAGATGAAATGTTGAACCACCCTGCAAACTGAAAGCAACCTGGGTATCATACACGCTATACCTTAGAGAAGCAAAACATGCTGTTCTGGTATTCAGTTTGCACAGTTTCGAGAAGGATCATTTTCCTTGAGGCAAAATACAGTAAAAGAAAATTCACCATGTCTCAATAATCTAATCTTTCTCTACTGGAACAATATGTTGGCCCTTAAATACATACAGTTTGGGAATGTTTACATGTACAGCCAGAAACACGTGAAATTTGGCTGGTCTGCTCTAGGGTACGAACTTTGTGCGCACATAATGTGTGTGTCTTTCATTTAAAACTCTCCTGCACATTTGCAAACATATTCAATTCTCCAATCTCAGAGTTTCCTCACTTGAAAAAAAAAAAAAAAAAAATTGTTGAGGTAAGAAATCTGGAAAATACTGTTCTGATATATTTCCTCCATAAAGGATATTAATTGTTGCTAACAGATAAAAATAGGCCATGTATCGCTGGTTTATTGTTTTTATATCTGCAAGTAATTTGATCTCTTTTGTTTCCTGACCTTGAAACCTTTTCATTCATATCTGTCTAACAGGCTTGGACAATGAAATCTACACTGATCCCCAGCACAGGAAACCATGTCTCTGCAGCCGTGGCTCAATCTGGGCTCATTTTTGCTTAAAATGGTTTCAGGCAGTGCTGCTCTACTATCGTATACCAAATATGGACAGTGTGTATATAAGACTGAACGTGGCTGGCTCATGCGTAGCCCTGTGGATTTAATCTCCTTCCCTTCGACCCTCACCACATCTGATGTATTTTGACAGTCATGTCAAATGATCACTGTTTCACACTAAATGTTTTCATGGTTACACTTACAGTACATCATGTGTTAAAGACAATCTGGGCAGTGCACAAGAGTTTGAAGGCAGCCAAATGAAAAGTCAAGGATGCTGCAAGGGTCTTCATTTTCTAAATATGTGGTATAGAAATATGTCTGCGTAATATCTTCTTAATTCACGGATGGATTACTGAACAGACCAACTGGGCAAAAACCCAGCGGCTCCCTGACCTTCATCTGAAAAATGTCACTCATATTAACACGCATCAACCAAAAATGAACCCCAAAGTAAGCAAAGGAATTACAAAGAAACACAATATGACACTTCAGACACAAATTGGCACTAAAAGAGACACACAACTAGAAAAAGACACAAAATAACCAAAAAGGACAAAAATAAACCTCAGAGTCACAAAATGAATTTAAAGAGAGACACAATGCAAAACACACATGGAATGGAATTACAAAGCCTAACCCCTAACCCTAACCCTAACCCTAACCCGAACTGCAAAGAGAAAAAACAACCACAAAGAGGAACAAAATGGCAAAAAAGACAAAAATATATTTCAAAGAGGCACAAACCAACAAAAAAAGACACAAAGCCACCCAAAGACACCAATATTATAAACCTTTTTGAGGTACGAAATGACAACAAAGACACGCAAAAACACAAACAGACCTCAAAGAGACTCAAAATGACTTTAAATATATAAAATGACCAAAAAGGCAAAAACATACCTGAAAGAGGCGCAAAAT
This sequence comes from Plectropomus leopardus, assembly GCF_026936395.1. Taxonomy (NCBI): domain Eukaryota; kingdom Metazoa; phylum Chordata; class Actinopteri; order Perciformes; family Serranidae; genus Plectropomus; species Plectropomus leopardus. The sequence goes on from NC_142199.1 coordinate 12,137,017, forward strand.
TACCCCAAAAGGTAAAAAAGTGACAATAACCAAGTACCAATGGAACGACAACGAGACAAAAAACAACTCCAAGAAGACACAAAATGACACAAACACAGACACAAAACCCCCAAAAGATGCTGAGAACTACAGAGAGAAGCAAACCAACAAGAAGGGGCAAAGCCAGCACAAAGTCGGCATATCTTGCTCCTTTATAGGTGGTGGGGTCTTTTGCATTTCTGTGTCCGGGGGCCCACGGTCTCATAATCAGGCCACGTCTCAATTATGCACTATTGTTCCATATTGTTTTTGGCTTTTTCCCCAAATGGAGGGGCACGATTCAGGGCAAACATGCCTCAAGTGCTGGCTTCTTTCCATAAACATAATGAACTAATGTGAAACACCATGTTTTGCTTCTGTGTTTTCGCTCAGTCCGCGAGACCCAAGATCCTTTCCCCCCGCAGACTGTTTTTAGAAGGGTCATATCTATCTCAGCTGTTATCAGTGTCATGTCATGCTGCGCCGTGTGTATGTGTGCAAGTGTGTCATGCAGCGTAGCTTCATAAGCTCCTTTATCAGCCGTCCGGCACCCTCCTCTCCGGACCCCTGCTGTCTCTTTTCATTTTTCCCATACTTTCACACACTGGGCCACACATGCTCGTGCTCTCAGTGTCTCACACACTCGCATGGCCATCTCTGCACACTGGAGCTCCTCCACAAGCATCTGTGTAAACAAATGTCTCAAACATAGCCTCCTGCACAGGTGTATAAAGAGAGGCATTGGCTATTAATCCTACAGCTCACTTATTGTTGGGCTAATAATAGCTCACAGCAGGCTTCACTGATAGGCCTATTATCCCCAGACAGCGAGGTGGATTAATGGGAGATGAGGATTATTACGCCTATTTTCATCCCTGGCTAAATCATGTCTGCATGTCTGTGTGTGTGACCCTCTGCCCGTCTGATGACTGTGTCTGTCTACATGCCTAATTACCTTTATGAAAATGAACTCATTAATTATAGAAATTCACCCAACCCCTCATTTTGAACGTGAAGGCAGCTTCAAAAAGTTAGTCGTGATAGAAAGCATAAAGGAGGATAAAATGCTGTTTTTCTGAATAGAATTTTGTGGATGGCCTTATTGATCACCCACTAAGGATCATCCAATAACATCGTATTTTCACAATTAACGGGTTTATTAGCCAAAACTACAGTGTGCAAGAAATGATCTCAAGTTCTGTGAATCCCCCCTCCCACACTGTTGCACACACACACATACACACTCTCACACCGTCTTCTCACACCACTCTAGTTTGGGAATGACCAAAGCGCGCAGCAACACAGAGGACTTTCTCCACTTTGCGCAGCCAGATGCAGCACATTCCAGCTCGTCACCAGCTTCTACTCGGAACTTCATTTTTGAGAGTAATCGCTAAACTCGTGTTTTATAGGCGTATGGGAGCTTTAGAGTAAACGCACTAATGTGAGATCCAACATTTGGAGACATGTCTGCCGCTCAAGGACTCCTCAATAGCGTCTTCTCCTGCTCCTCTCCTGCCTCCAAAGCCATAACCAAACGGAGGCTACGCCAAACCCGGAGTCTGGACCCCGCTATCATAAGACACTGTGGCAGCGGGACGGAGGGAGTCAGCAGCGGCGCGCCGTTTTCGGGAGCTGCGGACGCAGGTGCGTCTCCGGAGCGCTTGGCTGTGAAACCGACTTTACGCACCAAGATCCCGACGCTAAAGGAGCCCATAAGCCCGTCTCTCTCCTCTCCCTCCATACCGCTGGATGTTTCTCCATCCTCCAACTTTCACTTTGACTATGACATAGAGAAGCGTGCCAAAAGGAATACCGCCGGGGATTTACCGTTTCTGGTGAGGGGAGCCGGTGCAGCGCCGTCCGGGAGCACCGGCACGCTCTTCTCCCCACGGAGGTGGCTGCAGAAGAAAGTGCAGCCGTCCAGCACTCGGGCTTACGTTGTGTGGAAATCAGAGGTAAAGTTTTTAAAAACTTTGATGACAAATGATGCACATGTTATAAATACTTAAGGGGAGGGGGGGGCATGTCCTCTGCGTCCCCCCTGAAATCTACACCAACTGTATGAGAACTTGCATTTGTGCAACTGGCACAGAAAAATATATATGCATAAAATATCCTGTTCCTAAATCATTCATGCTTTCATCCCTGTTTCTTCAATAAGTTCCTCTCATTTTTATGGATGCACTATAGAACGTGTGGCTTAACAGAATTTAGCTCCATCCTCACCTCTTATTAGATTTAAACAACCAGCAAGTCTATATGACAGCTCCTGGAACAATTAACAAAAGCAATCAGCAGACTTTACACACTGTTTATTTCTGCTAGAACTGAGGCAAACCCACTGGAGCTGTACTGTATATGCCCGAAGACACAACTGCTCAAAATCTCTAATAATTGCATGTTTTGTTCCTGGACCCTGAAAGTGTTCATGTGGAATTTGTCTGATCAAATCAGACATCGTGACTTGAGGCGTGTGTGTGGAGATGTTGGAGCCTAACTGGAAGATTTACAGGTTTTTATAGCACGTTGACCTCGCACTGACATCTGCACCTGGAAGCCAGTATCAAACCACTTCAATTGGGGCAGTTGTCTTGCCCAAGGGCACATGGGTAATTAAAAGGGGGGAAGGAGGAGCAGTGCTTTGCTTCTACCTGGTTTTGTTTTCGGTCTCTGTGAGGGTCACACCAAGTACTTCTGGGAAAGTTAAAGAAGCTCTTATGGAGATGTGAGGATTAAACAAATCCAACAAAGACTTTTTCTCCAGCTGTTGTCATCATGGAGCTGCTTGGACTTTTGTCTTCATAAAGGCTTTAAATTGAGTGTGAATAAAGGCCGGGCAGCACATGAAATAATCCTTACCAAAACATACTTGGGCGACTTACTTTTAGCGGGGGGGGGGGGCTTTATAGTTGGCACAAGTCCACATGCACTGGTGAGAAGGTATGATAATTTCCCTGCTTCTTTTGTCGACTCTGCTCTCTCGCAGTTGTATTTTGCTTGTCTTTCCACTAAGAGCGTACGCGCGCGTGTGTGTGTGTACGTGCAGCAACGCCTGTGTGTGCCGATGTGAGCGACTTGAGGACACATGGCCCGGGACTCAGTTCTCACGACTGCAAGGGGTCACAGGGTCAAAACCATGCAGCCCTCAAACAGCTCTCCCATCATTTCCTATCACAAAGAGCAGCTCCGGCTTCACTCTCTCTGGTTCTCGCAGTCTGCCTTTCTTTCTCTCCCTAACACACACGCACACACACACACACACACACACACACACACACACACACACACACACACACACACACACACACACACACCGACACTCTCTTCTCCTCCCTCTCTTCCTCTTGGAGATGTCGAGGAGCTCTCACTCAGAAGAGTTTCCCACCACTGCTCTGTTTTCCATGCTGTTCCCCCCCTGCTATGGCCCACGGAGGATAACATGAGGCCATCAGTTAGGAGTCATTAGTACAATCTGGACCATGAAGTTAATGCACCTCAGAGTGTTTGCAAAAATACTAAGCCAAGAAGTGCTGCTGCTCTGCTGGGAGATTTCACACAATTTCTGAGATGAAGTGTAAACAAGACTTTATGTTGGGAATGTTTCAGGTTTTACACGGATGTAGTTGCAGTGCACTTTATTTGGAAATACAAAATGAACCAGCATGACACACAGTTAATGGTCATGTATATAGATACCCTTAAAAAACTGAACTTTACATGAATTTTCCTGGTGCCAATTAATGAAAAATCTGAAAGGTTATCAGAGGGACATTGGTCCAAATCAGGTGGAGAAGAGAGGAACTCTTCAAGTTTACACGGCTCGGTCACCAGAATTAAATGCTGACATTGTACAGTTCACATGTTAAATGACGCAGATCCATAGATCACTATTTGAGACCAACAAACAACAAACTTTGCTGTTTTTAAGCCAGTCATCACTGTGTTTCAAACAGCTTTTTGGCCACCAACTTGTTTTAGTGACCCATCACTCTGCTTCCAGCAGGTATAGCGCCACAAAAAGTGTTTGTTTTTTGAAGAGACATTGATACATTTCCAGTCAGGATTGTGCCATCAAAAGCGGTTGTTTTTAGCCAAGACATATTTCCTGATAGGCTAGTGCCATGAAAAGCTGATGTTTTTTACACTGACATTGCTACATTTTATAACAGGATACTGCCATGAAGAGTTATTTAAGTCAAACATGATCTTTCCCTAACCAGAAACAAGTGTTTGTGGTGTGCCTAAACCTAACCACGCGTTGACCACAGTATCACTGAAACATAAAGTTTCAACATATCCGCTACATAATAAAATGCAAATGTAACATACTGTGGGTTTACACTTTGTTTTTCATGTTAAAATTGCAGGTAAAGATGAACATTAGTTTTTCTTCCTTTCCATTCGGCAATAAATTTAATTGGCTACTTTTCAAAACACCCCTACAATTTTTATTTACATATAGGCATACTGCCATATAAACAAATCCTTGAACACATATTTCTACCGACTTTAAAAAATCCTCAAGGCCTTTGGGCACATGCCCAGTTTATCTTTGCATATCTTTTGTTAAATTGTTCCTGCATGCATAAGTATGTGCTTATTGTCTGGTTTTCAAAATGGATCTATCTTCCAGCGCCATCACCACATTATGATACAATAAGTCAGAAAAATTAAGGTAATGAAATGTTGAATGAAGTTTCTGCAAGTTCATTTTCATAGTGTAATAAAATAAATGCCTGTCAGCATGGATAGAGCCCTTTATATCATGTTTCAACAAAGAATATAGCAGTGATAGAATATTAAAGGCACTGCCTGAACAGTACCACTAGACAGTAGATAAGACACATTTTAAATGTAGGTGCATGGTCATATATCACAATCTGTGTCCAAAAGCTATGATTGAGATCTCACTTTAAATGATTTGCATGTATACCACTGAGTGTGTATGTGTGTGTGTCTCTGTGTGTGTGCACGGCAACCTGTGCAGATAAGTCTCGTGCTATGCCTTTTTAAGGAGGGAGAGGTGGACAGCGTGGCACGGAGAGAAAGAGCTGAAGGCAGAGGAAGAGAGAAAGCTGAGATGTAATGGTTTACATAAAAAGGAACGCCTTGACAGTTATATTAGCCATCATTGCTCAATAGCTATTTTTCCATAGTCAGGTTGTTGATGTTCAAAGAACAGTGATGCAAAAAAAAACCCCTCAGAAAGTACCCTGTGTGTTATTACAGCAGGAGGGTCAGTGACTGGAAGTGGTTCTTCTTGTGGAGTGATTGACTCTAGAATTGGGCGTCATATCAACACATCCTTGCAAAATAGCACATATAAAAACAGTCTCGGATTTTACAGGAACGCTATGGAATTTATAACTTCAGCACGTGAAACCTACACTGAGCAGAGTTTCTGCATTGCTGGCAATACCCATACACAGATGCACACGCACAAGGGCTCGGAGAGGAAACAGTGGTCGGCTAATTTAATCCTGGTTGTTTATGGGGCGCCAGAATGTTGACATTGTACAGTCTATTTTTAGAGCCACTTACCCTAATGCTTTAGGAGAGGGGCTAAGTGAGGAAAATCATTCCAAAATGAGATCTCCACTGTTAAAAAAACACAACTACTGCTACTAAATGATTGATAACAGTTAAATTTAGCAGAGGCCCACCCGCATCAGAGCTATGACTCCTGGAGATGTAATCTGCATGCATTCACAAGCGCAATCAAAATATTATAGCTGCTTACACACATAGAGGAGAAGTGAAGGAAAAGATCTGCTTGCTCTGGCCTCTCAAGGTGTCTGTTCAAGTGAAGTCATGTTCGTTGTAAAGACTTAAGAGGGGCTATTAGTTTGCAAAAACAGTTGAGTCTCAGTATAATCTGTTTTGATTGGTTAAATGATACCCATGATGATAAAGTAGGTGTTATTTCTGTGTGTTCACACAAAGAAAATCCCACTTTTCTACATACTTTGTAAGTAAACCGTGGTCATGACGACTGGGAATTTGGATTTTTCCAACTCAATTTGAATTTTAAGGAAGATAGCTTGTGTGGCTGCTTTCAGTGCAGTGAGGAACTTTGGGATCCAACTTGCAAAGCATGTGAAATGATACAAGTGTTTATTGAATTGTCAGTATTTGATTTGTGTCTTCATTTAGAATACTAACATTTAGAACTGCAGTAGCTGACATGTTGATGCCATTCTTTAAATTCTCTGAATGCCCGCCCCTCCTATGTTTATTTATGTTTATGCATAACTGCTGAAATACATCAGTGCACTCAGAGCTCAGAGAAGAAGAAGGCAAAAGAAACAGTTTTTGGTCTATTGTTTGCTTTCTTAGGTTTTTTAAAATTTATGATTTTATTTTTTTATATCCATGCCAGCGCCACAGCTCTATATACAAGTAGCACTGCCGATGGGTCGGTCAGTCCACCACTTTGGTCCAGACCAAATTATCTCAGCATCCACTGGATGGGTTGGAGCAAGATTTGGTACATCCATGATGCCCAGAGGATGAACCTAAATACCTCATTTTATATGCTGCCTCCTCCTCAAGCGCATCCATGAGGTCACTTTACACCCACCTATTCAAAGCTGCTGGACTTAATTTACCTGCGCTTCCAGTAAAAGACAACTGGTGAGGAACGTGTGGAAATCTTTCCTTTAAAAGGTAACATTTCAAACATTCTCCAATGTTAATAACAACACGACTATCACTAGAATCCCAGATCGATTAGAAACCGTTTATTGCGATCTCATCCCTACTCTTGACATTTTGCTGCTTGAGCAGAAGCCCTCGTGTTACTGTGTTGACACTGGTGGCAGCCAGAGGAGAGTCAGCATTTAGGTTTTTCTAACAAAACTACATGATTTTGACTGGGAAAAGATCGTAGATGTTGCTCAAAACACTCAACTTTGAGTGTGCCGCAGCTGATGTTTTTGTTTGTTGGTCTCAAACACTGGTCTTCTGGGTCAAAGTCCTTCCTCCCATCCTAAGCGGACTTGTCTAATAATGATAATTACATTGGAGTTTGTGGAAAGCTTGGTGAATCTCCCGCAGATGCTTAAGGGCACTAGCATTACTATCGTGACCCCGAGGACAACACCCAAGTGGCATATTTCGATGTCCTGGGAGTGAATCTGGGCTGGAATGGGTAAAATTTCCAGTATGAAAATACAAATATAAAAATAAATATAAAAATATATTTTTAATGGAATCCCACACAGGCTATGTGAAAAATCTTTTTAAAATAACATTTATGTTACAACTTACTCATTCCGTGAAAACATTTTTAAGTTGATGGTGTTGTGTTTCATTTATCAGAAATCATGCTCTCTGTTTCAGCCTCCACGTTTTGTAAAACATTTCAGTATGAACGTCACATGTTAGACTTTGCTTTTGCTGTGAACCATACAAGCTGGGGTGCTGACACAGGTCATGGCTCTCTACCAAGAGCAGTTGTGTTTTTTACCAGCAGTGGTTCACACTGAGGTGTTTATAACAATAATAACACATGGTCTGAGCATTGGAAAGATATGCTGCAGAAAAGCATCTAGTCAGAGCTGGGAGGACATACTCTTCACCGGCTACCTGTTAGAGTTGGATTTTCAGGTTTTATGACCTTTGGATTGCACAGGAAGATTCTTGGGCAGGAGCCCTTTGGCAGTTTTAACATCCAGATGTAAGACTAAAGGTCATTGTGCCGTTTTTGTCATGGATGGCAATTTCATGTTTATTGTTGCAGAAAAACCCCCATCTCTGTCATATTTTGAGACAGACAGTGCTGCAAAGCACTTTCGTAACTTATTTATTTATTTTAAATGCCTACATTTTAATAAATTAATTTATAGGATTAATTTCAGCTGATTGATTATTGGACTTATCCTTTCAGCTTTTCTACATGTGAAGGCTTTCATTATCCCAGTGTCTCACAATGCTCTAGAAGAACATGCTCTGTCTTTTATGGTTAGTCGCTTTATCATCAATCACAAAAACTCACGAATGAGACAAATTTAACTAATGAACTGGTTCAGCGACTCTAACGAAAATCGAAAACAAACAAACAAAAAAAAAACAAAACAGGGATACAGAAACCCATTTATCAGCAGATGATAGAATATATTTGAAATTTGGGAGATTGTGCAAGATTCCCTGTTTTAATACATTCCCTCTGTTCTACGAAACAGAGTCTTGAACTTGTGAACCTAACAGCTATCCATCCTGCCTTTCCTCCCTGATTTCCTCCCTACGTTCCCTCAAAGTGAGGAGGCTGCGTCGGAGGAACGAGACCTTGATGGTTCGACATCTTTGGAATGCTCGCACCACAATGCACACTTAAAACTAATTCATACATTACCTTGGACAGTTCTCCCAAGGATTTGCAAAGTCTAACCACACAGTGTCACTTGAGGAAAACAGCAGAGTGAGTGGACGATAACGCAGATCAAGGAGTCAAATATAGGATCACATTGTTGCAAAAGCCTCTGTCAAAACCCAAACAGTGATGGAGCACAGGTTGATTTTCTTGGCTTACAGCAGTAATTTCTGATTTAGATCTCTTCACTGTTGTCTTAATTTTACAGTTTGATCTGCCAGGAGTCAAAGGCCATCTATTCTTGTCTGTATGGGATTTAAAGATATGATACTGTATGTAACTTTTCCACATCAAAACACATAAAAACAACTAGACTAATGTTTCATATGTTGAATTGTGCACTTACATTACACCAAATGCTTCAAACAATGTTCAAAACCAGAAAAATCTGTAATTTTAATCAAGGACACGGTCACCTTTGCCTGTCAATTATTTACATGACACTTTTTAGATCTTGGTTGTTTTTCACTAAATGTTTAAACTGGAAACATCTGGATCTTAAGTTATCAAAGAGACAAGCCGAGCAAATGTCAGTGGCAGTACATCTGCAGCCCCTGTCAATCCAAACAACACTAGAGAAACACTGATTTTTCAAGCAAAACGGCTTTTTCAGTGTTTTTACTGGTTTAAATCAGCCAGGTATGTTTGTTTTGGAGAGGGAAAGACCTCTGTGGATAACTCTGCTTTTGGTAAAAACTCATGAGCATCTCGATCTTAAGTTATCTGGAAGTAAAGGTGAGCGTGCATTAGCAGAAACTGGACTGTCAGCATCAAAGTAACAGATTTTTAACGTGGAACTGCTTTTTGGTATTTTTATGGGTTTTAATGACGGCGTTTGTTTGTTTTTGAGAGGAGAAAAGGAGACGTCGACTTCTAGTAAAAACTTCCCGAACAATGAACACAGAAAGAATTCTAACTGCGAGAATATGATTGCAATGACCGAATTACTCCATCTTCTGTTATGGTTTTTATTGAAGCCCCTAGTGGCTACATATCATACGTAAGATAATGTTTGCAGATAAGAGTCATGCTATAAATACACGCAGTGGTTGTTACAAATGTCCCTGACACACACAAGTTATTTTAGGTTTGATTTCTTTCATTTATTTATTTATTTATTTATTTTGCGTCTCAATCAGACTGAATTGAATTAGTCTGCTGCATCTTGGTGCTGACCTCTGCAGCATGTACAGTTCAGTTCCCCTCCTGGGGGAGGCTCTGGATTTATGCATGTGGGTCTGCATGGCTGTAGTTTGATTATAGTCCTTATTAAGTTTAATGGGCCCGGTTGTTAACATGTGCAACATATTGACAGACCAGACATATTTCTGTTTTCATGGGAGCTAGGGAAAACACTCAGAGTAATACAGACACAAAGTTATATTACACCCTCTCAGCTGAGCTACTTGCATCTTAACATCATGCAGTTGCTGTGGTAAAATTCTCTCTTTTCCTTTCCTGACGTAGGCCTTCTCAATTGTAAACAGGATGGGAAGCTAAAGGTCAGTGCGAGTGACTCAAAGTTTCAAATGTATTTCTAAGCGGTTTTAAACAAATGAGACACCAGAGCAGACATTGGTAGCCTCTATCTAACTACACTGTTAAGCTGGGTTTCTACTTTATATGGGGCTTTGACAGTGGTTAAACAATCCCTGCAGGAGATACCTACTGTGTGTGTTTTGACTTGAAGTTCAGTGTCAGATTCCATGCATGGTGTCTCTGTAGATGCCATAGCCCTGATGTGTAGCTGCATTGTGGTGGAAGTGCACATACGTTTTTGGTATGGGTGTAAGCTATTCTGCCTACCTCCGGGAACGATCTCACGGGAAAAATGAAGGACTGATTTATGTCACAAAAGGAGGTGCATCAACCATTGCACAACAAAAGCAGGAAGAGAACTGAGTGATTTTGCAGTTGTCATTAATGTCCAAGTGTAACTGTTACTTGAGGGAATATGCAATGATAGTCACAATTTATGAGGCATTATTATAATACCTGCCATGAATGTTGGCAACGTTAGGTGAAAAGCTGCCACATAGCTAAAATCTTGCAACCATCTCATGTAAAATCCCTACCCTACAATCTGAACCTATATTTTTTGGCTGAGTTATTTCTCAAAACAGTTGAATGTAGGTGATCCACAACACATGGAGGTCATAGCAAAGTAACTCGGATTCTTTCATTTTAAAACAGATAAAATATTACTGTCTAAAATTATTAGAAAATGACTTGTCTTCAGTCAGCATGTTTTTTCTTCTCTCTTCAGTGTTGTGTGTGATTATGTTGTTTAGTGCAGATTGTTTCTCAATGGATAGTTGCTAAGCTATGAGGAAAACGGAGAAAATCGCTAGTCTTTGCAACAGTGGCATCAACATTAATACCACTTTGAGACGCTGGGTGGAGGTAGAATTGAAAAGTTGAGCGCTTATTGCTTCCCACTTTAATTTACCAGCCTTACCACTTTGCTGTGATAACTATATACACATGCTAAAATAAAACAAAACTATTTTTCCAATTATTTAATATTTATGGTCTCACTCACTAAATCATGGTCTCATTTTGAGTAAAATAGACCATGAAGCAGGATGTGCTTTAGGGCGCGGCTACCTTGTGATTGACAGGTCTCTAGCACAGCGACTTCTCAATAGTGCCCTCGGGTTCTCATGTGCCAGATCCACCAATCACTCCTCAACAGCTTGACCCTCTAATCCAAATGTGGTCACTACTGGCTCCAAAAAAACAAGCTGGCAAATACCGAAATGAAGAAGGAGAACTCAAGGCTTCAAAACAGCAGTCCACAAACCAATGGATGACAGCATGGTGGCTACAGCCACTTCTTTTATACAGTCTATGCCCGAACGCCATCGGTGCCATTTAGAATTCGCCTTAATTTTTCTGAGCTGTGAGCAACTCCATTTGTTATTTGTTCAATATGTCCATCAGCAACTTTGTGATTTAATCATGCAATTGTAGCATTTTCTGAATCATCATTTTCTGAAGATCATAACAAAGCAACCTCTGTTTGTGCAATAAAGTAATTAGACAAACTAACATGACACAGCACACATAGTGACATGCAGTTTAGAGACCAACAGGCTATGACATTAACATTTGCATCTAATGTGCTTCACCTGAGAAAGACACCCCTCGTACTGTATAATGTGTGTAAAAAAAAATGTTGAGCGTCTTCTCATTTTTGCAAGGAAACACAATACTTCACATGGCAATTTTTGGACAAGCTACCATGGTATTCCGCTGAAAGGAACCATATGAAACTGCGGGGTTTGTTTGGCAGTGTTTTGGTTTAGCAATCTCACTTCTCCTTTGGGATGTTTTCTCAACAATGAGGGAAAAAGAGAGCAGTTTGAAATAGAGACGTCTGAAAAGTAAACATTAATTTCCGCAGCCAGAATCTCTGTCTGGTGCAGATTAAACCTCTCCTCCAGTGAGAAAGCAGCAGTGTCCAGTTACTTTTAGTGCATTTGAATGTGTTTTTGTGTGGGAGAGAATCCGACGGCAGTGGGTGGATGATCTAATTGTACACTTCTCAGTCTTGAAGGCAAAAATGGTCATCCCCTTGTGTATTTGTGTATGTGCGCATTATTGCGACCCCTGTGTCCACTAATGTTCTTTGTAATGTGGTTTGTCAAGGGCCAGAGGGAAAGCATGGATAAGATCCTCTCACATCTGCCATGGTGTGATCAGTTTGCAACTTCCCATTTATGTATTCGTCTCAATCAGCATGAACGCTGACGATATGATACTCACACTGGGTGAAAACATTTTTCTCAAACACAACTCCTCTTTGTCTAATCTTGGAACAGTAACAGGAATATAGAAACTGAAAAAATGGTTGTGTATATTTAATGACTCAAGAGTTATTTAAAGGTTTTTTTTAATGGTGAGGTTCCAAATTCCCTCCCATACATTTCATAGAAAACATGAAATAGGAAAAGTAGTCCAGCAGTAAAGTGATCCTCCAACTAGCCCCATGTAGTCATGTTCTGATTTGATCATGCCTTAATTTTGGTTTATTACAACAAGGCTTTAATTATTATAGTTTGGGTCATCATTTCTACTAGTAATAATTACAAAGTGCATTTAAACATGCTCATGTTTTTTGATAAACAGTGAACTAAACATATGTGTTTCCAACTAATGTACACGTGCAATGTTAACGATGGTTCACAATGCTCACGCACTGATTTCCAGCATACAAAGACTTACAGCACTCAGCATGCCGATGGTTGATATGTGCCCCCCCCTTCCTAAATCTGCACCAAACTTTATCCCCAACCACAGAGGGGAAGCAAACTCCAACAAAACAATTGCACGGCTAGTGTTACCGGCAATTCAGACAGCACAGCTACTGATACTCCCGAGGTCAATTTGTATGAATATGTGAAGGCGTTTCATGAACAAATTGGAACAATATCCAACCAAAAAAAAGCTTTTTTTTTTAATGCATAAAAACCCAAATCTGAACCTCAGCCACATTGGCAACAAGTTAGAGACGACACATCAACTTGAAGTGTCTGACCAATCTTAAGGAACATCTGTGAGTTATGATTGCCAGATTTGAGTTTATTTGGGAAAAATTAAAATAAATCACCATTTTGGGGACTGTAAACTTAGTTCCAGCTTCAAACTCTGAACCCTAAACTATTTCATTTGAACTTTTTTAACAACCAAGTTTTGCCAAAGGTAATGAGTTTGAGACTGAAAGCAGATCTGCATTTAATAAAGGCAAGGGTCTGCATCAGTGAGGGTGGGGTTCAGGTACCAGTGTGATGAAATGCCATACAGGAAGGCTTATTTGAGTCCTTGTGTCTTTTGTGGCACTTTTGGACAGAGGAACTTTTTTCATAGTTCTAAGAAATTTCTGCTATATATGAGCAGTATCAAGCCTCAAATCCCCTCAGTCCTGGAGCTGACTTTCATCTATCAGTGTTCATTTAGATTTTTGCAAATTTCCCCACTGTGGGACTAATAAAGGATTATCTTATCTTATCTTGTCTGCTGATCTCCACAACAATATCAGTCAATTCTGTCCCGCCATTTTCCCAGGGTATTGAATAAGGGTCCTTTCTTAGCGAGTGTGTGCATGCATGCAACAATCTTCATAAGGCACATCAAGAGGACACTGCATGTTCATATCCTGTCCTGTTGAAAAATGAGCCCAAAGGAATAAAATCCAATTTTGTTTTTGATTATATCGAGCCATGGTATTTATCTGAATGTTGCTTGGTGAATTTGGTGTATCTGAGTTCAGCGTAGGACATCTTGCTTACAGCCCAGATATACTGTACCATCACTGTCTGCTCTGTGGATATTAATGACTTATATATACTGAAGGGCATTTGACCTTGGTGTCGTACCGCCTGCTGCATGCCTGTATTTCTGAATAAGAGTTTCGTGCTGTATTTAGTAAAGATTAACTGAATGTTCCTGCTCACACATGCAGGATTTGGGCGACTCCGAGAGCTCAGCTTTGAGAATTAATACCTGTGAGTGTGTACTTTTGTGCATGCATGTGTGTTTGTGATTTTACCTCGCAGAATTATCAGGTGTCCGTTGATCAAATATACCCCCAAATACTTGGAAAGGTAGTTTAAATAAGCCGTGCTTTTGGGGAAATTGAGCATTTTGCTTGGTGCACCCCCTTCATTTATGTGTGTGAGCCTCTTTCTGTGGGGAGGTTTAGGGAATTATTTATTTGGAATTCCAGGTCAGGGCTTCATGCCGAGGCCCTGGGGCTCCTACTGAAAGAAGGGTTGCTACTGACTGAGTGACCCCCCAAAACTTCCTCTCCATTTCACCCACCCATCCCTTTTCTGCCGGATTTCATTTTTCTTCACAGAAGCTTACTCCTGTCCACTCTTCACCTTTATTGACTCACTTTAATAGACACCCTGGTGATTTTCTCCTTCTCATTTGAACTGCCAAACCTCTTTCTTTCTAATCTCCAGCTTATCCTAAATGCAGCGACTGAAACTAAAACACAAGATCAGAGCAGCTTGATTTTACTGTTGAGGAAACAAGAACCAAGCTTGGATCACAGCCTGAGTCTGTTGGACAGGTCCAGCTTTGCCTTTCCAAAGACTACACTGAAAGCAATGCAGCAATTTGTTCTCTGACATGGAGGCTCCTTTGAACTGACCTGCCTGAGGAGTCAAGGGCAGCTAAGTCAATGTCATCTTTTAAACTGCAGCGTAAAACTCCCTTTTTTTTAGAAAAATGTTCATGTAGTTTCCACTTATTTTCTTTCGCTCAATTTCCATTTCAAAAACTAGTAGCCAGAGGGGGGATTCTTAAAGTTTTTGAGGACCTCTTTGGCCGAGGATCCACTTGTTGACAATACAAAACACAACGAAGCTATTCAGAGGATCAATCTTTTCAATTTTTCACCCAAGATATCTAATTATCTGTTTTGCAGAATGGCATGAAATTTGCCCAGCACATTGAGGATAATTATCGATCAGTTTATCATCACTAGAATTAACTAGAAAAGAGACAGAACCAAAACAAAATGACCAGCAATAAATAGAAAGTCCATGGATACCGTTGGCAGGTGCAAAAGCAAAACTGAGCCACAGAAATCAATAACCTGGCACTTCTCATAGAATCAATAAAATCATCAGCGAGGCAGACAACATGGAGCTGTTTGAACAACATAAACTGCACAGCTGCTGCAACCACAAACCCATATTACAGTAAAAGGGAGACTGCACAGTTTTGCTTGGCAACGCAGTGGCCGTTAACACTCTCATCTGGAGTGAGGTGTCTGAAGGTCACTGTGTGAGCCTTGTTCTCAAAACATCATGTTAATATAACAAGTCCACTTAGCCCCAGTCCAGCACTCTGCAAAGTTTTTGCAACATGTTGAGTTTAATGCAGCCACATTAGGGATTACTGTCAAAACAGTAGAACCACAGTGAGCATTTGATCGTGTTAAGGCCCTGAAACACCAAGCCGACAATTAGCCGTCGGTCAGTTTTGGGCTGTTGGTGAGCATCTGCCTCCCAAGTTGCTGCGGTGTGTCCCACACTGTTGGCCCTTGTTAGTGCCAGTCAGCTGTTCTCGGACAACAGTGGAGTCCACTGATGAATGAAATCACTCTGAATGGCATGGCGTTGGATCTTCAAACCATTAGCAGGTTTATTTCTATAGCAGCCACCGCACTAGCCATTATTATTTCCTACTGAAGGTGATGAAGGTGGGAGCATGGTGCTAGTCCACGATTTCACAGAAGAATTATGGATTCAAACTTCCAGATGATCCGCTTAACTAACTCTTGTAGCTTTTGCTGCATCATGCCCAAAAGAGCCAGCCTATTTTTTGCAATTTGAGGGTTAATGGAAACCTGCCTAATGTTCACTGGTGCAAGGTTAATATGCTTGGTTCTTTCAACATCTGATTGTGTTGTTAATGTGCTAAATGGCTAAATAGTGTCATGATGGTCTCTGGTTTCCTTTATTTCCTTGCTGGTATGGAGGGGTATTTCCTGTCAGTCAGGCGCAGAACATACGTGCTTGTTGGCTGTTGACTGTAGTCATTGCATTGTGTTCATATGCAACTTTCTGTCTGAGACTTACAGTTCTAGTATGCACCTGGTATATCTAGGCACTAGGTGTGCTTGATTTCAGTGACGGAGCATGCTGGCCAGATGGTGCATTAAATATTAAACTATGCCACCACACAATAATGTTAACTGTAACCCAGAAGAATATATTCCTTAATTTGCTTGCATTGGTGTGCATTTGTACTGTTCACTAAATACAAGGCCCAGTCCGGGTGCTACTGCTGTTTTGCACCCATTCCATCCCCCGACACTTCGCCAGTGAATATAAACATTTACAACATGTGTCTCTTCCAGAGTGCCAGATGACTGTAGAGTGTCACCTCTCTGGAGCACTGCCCTCCTGCGACCTACACACACCTGCAGCTTTTTCTCTGCTGCAGAGCTGATTCATCTCCTTGCTTTTTTTCCCATCCTCACACAGTTTATCCGGACTGATTCTTCTGAAACTTGAAATGTAGCAAAGTACAAAACTAAAAAGTACTGAAGTAAAAGTAAAATCATTGATTCAAAAAAATGCTCCATAGGTATACACATACAAATGACCCTGTTACATTAAAGACAGTAAATGTAATTTGTTACTTCCACCCCTGGCAGTTGGCTTGTGGGCAGATGACAGAACTTGCATCACAAGAACCCTTTTGGCTATGCAGACACGGAAAGTATAACATGAGCTCTGGCAATATTGATAAGCTGTTCCTTCCAGCTCCTTCGTACTGGAGCCTAAAGTTGCACCAGCATGGCTTCAAACTTTATTTTGTTGAAAAACAGACAGAACTAAAAAGACTAAAAAGAATCGTCAATCAGACTTACACAATTAACCAAGTTCTTGTTTGAAATACACAGTGAAACACACAGTGTTCCCTTCAGCAAGAGCCATCTTCCTCCCAGCATCTTATCTCCTCTCCTCAATCCTCTTGGCCAGGCTGCCGGGAGTCAGCATTATCTACTAGGAGCAAACTTGGGCCCAAACAACTGTCCAACACTGAATTCAACTGGACTTGCCTTTGGCACACTTTCCAAAGTAACACTAATTAGTAAGTCAGCTGTGTAATGAAACACACAACATAACATAACATAAACTTTGGCTTTTTCTCTGGGTTTTTGTTCAGCTGTAAAACAACAAGTAATGCAAATTGATCAAAGTGACAAACATTGCAGTCAGTTAACAGCATACATCTGCTGTAAGTTTCTTTCAAGGGTCAAGAGGTCAGTAGTGTGGAAGGATTACAGGTGATGTCATGATACTCAGGTGACACGGGTGCAGATACAGTATACTTTCTAATGGACTGACCGTCATTTGAACATCTGTTTGGCATAGAAACAGATAAATGACAGGCGAACTCCTCTAATTCCCGTCAAAGGCCTCTCGCCTGTCTCACCGGCCTCTATGAAAGCAAATCCCTGTCATCCAAGGATGTGTATAAATATGACTCCAGGCCTTGAAAAGCAAAGCGATTTAAACTGGAGGACCTCTGCGCCCTGCACCTACGCTCCCAAATGTGTCAGACAGTGAGGGAGCGAAGCAGAATGAGACAGCAGGCATTTTAGACACAGCCGGAGCTCTGCGGCTATAAATAGAAAAATAGCTCAGAGAAGGAGCACTCGAGTTCCAGAGGCGAGGCGGGGAGAGTCATATTGGTTGCAGGTGTGTGTGCATGTTGAGGATTGTGCAGCTCATGCATATACCTCCAGTAAGACATGTTGTGTGTTTCATTAAAGTCAGAGGATTGCAAAGTTAGCTGGAACAATGTGAGGAAACTGCATCCAAATCTCTTATCAGAAAGGAATTATAATGAAAATGCTGATTGATAGTTGGTATCAGAGTGTTTTAACGCCATCTAGTGGAAACTTTTTTAAAAATATCTCTGTGATCAGCTTTACCTTGTATTGCACTAGTGTTCATAAATGCCTCCTTCCATCACATTGCTCTGCCTATATGACACAAAAACTCATTTGCAAAATAGGTTATATACATTAATATTTAAATAAGAAATATGTGTATGTTTGTAATTTTTCATTTATTTAAACAACCTACTTTTAATTCATTCATTTTCATTTTGTTAATGCGGAAAAGTTCTACATTGTAGGGTTTTAGCGAGAATGCATGCGTTGGGAAAGTACTGAGAACACGACTGGATAAATGAGACTTTGATGTCTGATTTTTTTTTGTTCACTGTAGAGTCACGCAAGCTAAAACTAAGTTTTATTCATGAATGCAACATACATGGATTAAGTCATTGATATACAATATAAATAATCATTTTGTGGCTGAAGTATTCAATCAAGATTTTTAGTTCAACAGAAAGTGCGTGAAAATAAGCCTGCACTAAAGGATTCTCAACCAATGAGATCCCGCTCACAATGACATGTAATGATACATTTAACAGTTCTGTTCCCTATAGTGTGTGGAGGGCGAGAATTTGTCAAAAGACAGCGCAATAACAGATTCCAATAACAAAAAGGCGTGTAGTGCTACTGGAGAACACCAGAATGACACTACCGAATATCACAATCTGGTCGAAATTCAAACACGCTCTAGTGCTGAAAAATCCAAAACCAAAATCTGCCAAATTCTAGTGCAGTGTGTGCCTGGCATAAGTCTGCAACATCCAGTTATATTTTAGCAATCGCAACTTAACCATGGTTCCATTTTATTTATTTTTTGTGTTTAACTTCAAACTTCCCATTGATCTTAAGTAGAAATTTCTTCAGTTTTAACTTCCAAGCTTCAACTTTAGGCTATGGGGTTTTGGTAGAACATTCACTCCTGTAATTCTTGGTTATATTATCATCTAGTGGGTAATTCTGTAAACTGCATGTGACTTTTCCTTGCAAAAATAAGTGTAATTAATTATTTTTGCCACCAGGGGGTACTAGACAGCTTTCAATAAGTCCCCCACGAATTGGAAGGACTTTGGGAACATTCAGCGCTGTCTGGACACTCGCACAAACACCCGCACAAATGATGAATCACAGTAAAAATGTGGGTGGGCTGCATTGTGGGCAGTCACAGCTGCGCACATCTGTCTCCTCGGCCTCTCTATGTCATAAGTATCTTACAAAAACATCACAATAGCTGATACCAGCTGCAGGCAGAGCATATTTCACAGCACTGGGGCCAAATAAAACTGTTTAAAATGCATTGGACAGGGAGACAAACCAAGAATTTGATCCCAGTCCCTGAAATGTGTTCACTTTAAAAGGTTATTTCACAGGCTGACAATATATTGTAGACCGCAAACATATAAATATAAACCTCACTGGACCTGTTGTCGTCTTCACCACACTTACACAATCAGTGCATGCTAATTTCGCCTATTAACAGCCCTTCCTCCTTACTGTTAAAACAATTTAACCAATAAAATCTTCTGGTAAATGTGGGCTCCCTTTGTTATTATTACACACTTGCAAAGTATTCTCATAAGACATCTCCAGTGGAGTGGAGATGTTTGTACTGTCACCAACACCCACATATACACACACAAACGCACAATCACACACACACAAACATAACAATGTGTGTTTGTACTGCTTTAGTAGGGAACAGCGTCACTTCCAAGCAGAGATCATATTCTCTCCTGCAGAGTACCTTCCCAGAACATGAATGTGTGTGTGTAAGAATGAGTGTGTGTTTAAAAGATATTAGTTTTTGAGAACCAGTAGTCCCCCTCATTAAAAAACAGTAGTGTTGGCCTACTTTTTGGGGACTTAGACTGGAAGAATGGAGTTTTTGTAGAGGAGAAGCTGGATGAAAATAAAATGTTTAAGCATGTAATTACGCTAAAACTATTATAACTACTTCTATTACTTTTTAATAAATCTAAATTTTCCACTATCTATAAATAATTGCTAATTAATATTTAATTAAGACACAAGGGCAAATCATCCTAATGCCAGCTCAGGAAGGGCTTTACCTTTTTGTCCACTTGGCATCAAGTAGGTACCACCTGGAAAAATTCCACTGGTGCAGGAAGTGATGCATTTTACATGTCCTCCAGTTTGTTTCCAATAAACACAAGAAGCGGGCGGATGACATCAGCAGCAATGGCCACCATGGCTAAAGGAAACCCAGGGAAAGCATAAAAATGTCGCTCACTTTTATTGTTCCCAAAAAAAAGGATATTTTCTAAAGTCTTTCTATCCTATCCTATTCAGTTCGGCTCTGTCTATTTTATAACCCTGTTGTCACTGTGTACCATCTTTCAGCCTCATTATTCAGCTGAATAGAAAGCAGATGCTTTGTCTTTTCGAATTTATCATCTCATTCGGTGTGTTTTTCACTCTCAGACACTTAAAATAAGGATAAAGGGGTTAAAAAAAATAAAACCTTGCGGATGAAGCCCAGGTGTGAATTAGCATGTGAGATACCTCCTTAAAGAATCAGTGAGAGCCCTTAGCCAGAGCTGATGATGAAGAGAGACCAATCGACTGAAAGAGGAGAAATCTATGGCTGTCTTTTCCAGACTTTAGGTGACTATAGAGATGCCCGCTCTTAATAAGATTAACAATGAGGCGTGTCAGTCTGGTTTCCCGCTGAGAGCTGCAATTTGCCTTAATTTGACCTAATTGGAGGAGGTTTGCTTTTGCCGAGCTGCCAGGTTTAAGGGAGAGCGTGGGAAATGGAGACTTGTGTTGGGTGCAGGAGGATATAAAAAAAGGAGAATATAAAGACAGTAAGAGAGAGAGAGGGAGAGAAAGAGAATGAGGGAGCAGTGGAGAGATGGGGTACAAGCACTCACAAACGCACACACCTGGGTTGGATTAGTTCGGGCTGGCAGGGAGGCTGTGTGTTAATGGAGATTTAATAGGCTCTGAAATGACTTACTGCACTCATACTGTGTGTGTGTGTGTGTGTGTGTGTGTGTGTGTGTGTGCGTAGATGTGCAGTGTGTGCTTAACTTTGTATTTTCTAATGTTTAGCTGCATGTCTTCATGCTGTTTGGCTTTATGAAGTTATGAAATCTTTCCATTTTGCTTTCTGCTGACAGTGCAGGCTATTGAACGGCCAACATGCCGGGCAGTCATAACAGTACAAAATAGATGTTTAGATTTGGTTCATTGAGTGTGTTTACAGGATTTAGTTGGGGATGTACATTTGGACTGAAGGATGCTGGTATACTGTACAGTGTGGTTTCTAGTTCAGAGGCTGTGAGAGGCAAGTTAGAAAAGAAAAAGAGTCTGATGTGAATTGTTTTCTCTCCTGTTTTTATGACTTATTAACAAGTGAAAATATGGTTTTGCCAGATTAAACTTGAAAAGAAAAGGTGACAAATACAGAGCCTCTTAACTCCCAAAAGCACTTAAGTGAGTGCGCTGGATAATTATCTTTTTCTCAGTTGCAGTCTTGTGGGAACAACTTATTTATCATAATTATTAACATGTATTATATGTAAATGAACTATGTTAAACTTCACACCATCTAACCAGTGGTGAGATGTCCTTGCTAATCTTTAAGATCTTTTTTTTTTTTTTTTTTTTGCTGGCTCTGGGGCTGTTTCTTGAACTACTACTTCTATAAACACAAGGAGTTTAGAGGCTCTCTCAAACTCAGTTTCAAAGCCAAAACTAGGCAGTACTGCTCAATTATAAACCTGTTACTGTAACGCCGATCTACCGCCTAAAATTTCTTCAGAAACATTTTGCAGTGCATTGTTTGGACGCCATACTGATGGCGTCCAAACAATGGAGACAACAATGTAAAAATGGAGGCTGAAAATACAGACATCACAGTAAAACAAGGTAGTGCTGATGAATTTCTGAAGCAAAACACTATTAATACAGTGCCTATTTATTGCCTAAAATGGTTTAAGAAATGTATTTTAGTGAACTGTTTAACTGTTTGTATGTTACCAGCCAGTGGCCATATTGTTTCCTGTGTTAAACCAGCCATGCTGTATTACGTCACCCACCAGCAGGATTGGTCCAGTGCGGTGCAGTGCACTCTGGTTTGGTGCAAAAGTGAATGCCACAGCCCTTTTTCTCTGTTTTCTCTGGTCATGTAGCACCACCTTAACCAGTATTTACATCTTTCTACTGCAAGAGTCCATCTTTCCAGCAGTGAAATACTTTTTTAAGTCGTAAACAAGGGAGATCAAACAATTTA
This sequence comes from Plectropomus leopardus, assembly GCF_026936395.1. NCBI lineage: Eukaryota > Metazoa > Chordata > Actinopteri > Perciformes > Serranidae > Plectropomus > Plectropomus leopardus. The sequence goes on from NC_142199.1 coordinate 12,159,094, forward strand.
GATCAGACCTAGAGAAAGGATTGCCAGAATTTATTTTTCTCATTTGCATGCTTCTGCATTCTCGTGCCCGAGTGACATTAAATTATTCTTAAGGTCAATACCATTTATCATATATATATATCGACTTCGAAAATCAAATAATGATGATGACATATAGAGTTTTACCATATAAAACAATGTAGTATAAATTTAAAGCATTTGTTTTGTGTTTGAAATAATGAAATTGAAATGAACAATGACAATTATTTCTGTGCAACATAATGCAATTGCACTTGCTTTGTTTCATATTACTTTCAATGACTTCCAAATCTAACTCTGCAGACTCTCCTCTTTCTGACTGCGAGGTTCTGTCTGTTGCCATGGCAACAACTCGGTGATGTAAACACGCCACTGACCCTAGCTGTAGGAGTGAGAACAAAGAAAGCATCCTTCTCAAACATAAGCATTAGGAGATGGTTTATATGTTCAAAGGCTCTGACGCAGTTAGTGCGAGTTCTCGGCAATGGAAATTTCAAACATGAGGAACATCAACTGAAAGTATAAATAGAGTTGAAAATAGCAATAAAGATGTTGAGAGGAGCAAAACATCATCTACCTTAAACATCATTCATACCTTTCTTGATGTTACGGGCTCCAAATGATATGCACAGGGCTGACTGAGAGTGCCACTTTCAGGGAACATTTACATTTTTTAGCCAACTCAGCTCCACATGTTTAGTCGTTATTTCTGTGCAAAATGTGTGCACTCTATAGATCACAGTATTGTTGTAACTCATAAACTGTGGAAAGTGTGTCATGTTTTAGGGGAAAAAGCCTCAATCATCTTAAGATCTTTGTTCCTTTTTTATCTACCACTGTGTTACTGGCTGACTCATGCTGATGGTGTGGAAGAACCCAAATACCTCAAACCATGCTTCTCTTTAAAGCTACACTTGATAACTTTTATGAACATGACTTTTTTTTCATATTTGATTTCACTGTCCACATAGCAGTGCATGAGAGAGATAATCTATGAAAAAAAATCACGATGCTCCTCCTCATCGTGCTTCTAATGGCATTTGCTAGAATCTACTATGAAAAGGTTTGCTCCGGCTGGTGTACAGTTCTTTGTTTTCAACATGGCGGCCATGTCACAAAGTTTCTCATTATACAGCTAAACAATAAACTAATATATGTTTCTGAAAACATTTGAGGCGAGAATTAGGCATGCAGTGACAACTGCCTAGTTTGACAGTTTGACCTCAATTCACCAGCAGTGATTGATAGCTGCCATAGAGACTCCTGAGACTCCAGTCATGTGCAGAGGACTCTTGCATACTGTATGCCATTAAAACAACTAAGAGGAGGCAGAGGAACATGTTGTGTGGATAAAGTGACATTAAATATGAGTTACTTTATAAGTTGTTGGGTTTTTTTTAGTTTCCAACTACACTTTTAAGGCAATTAACACATTTCTTTGGACAACTACTCCCTCTCTACACACAACAAAGGAGTGTGCATGAGGCTACTTATCAGCTGGACAGGTTAGAACAGGCAACCATGGTTAAAATAACCTAACAGGGGGAATAACTAGTGCAAACCCAGTTTGTGTGTGTGTGTGTGTAGCATGATATGAGGTGGTGGGAGTGGAGCCATAGGGGAGTTGAGCTTGGATTCCAGCTGCATTCCAGAGAGAGAAAAAGAGATGGGATGGATCTGTCAACCCCCACCTCCTGTCTTTCTTCCACTTCTCCCCTCTAATTCTTCTCATCCTATGCCTCTACCCAAACACACACACATACATACACAAACACTAAGTCTGCTGGTGAAGCTCATGTTAAACCACATGACAATAGTGTCTGGGAAATTAAACACCCCCTCAGAACATAAAACCTACGAGCACTGCAGAGTGAGGACGTGTGTGCAGAAAAATTGGGACTTTATACTTTAAACAAAGGTTTTTGGGAGGTTAAAGAACAAGGCTAGCAGTATTCTAGATTATTCTAATGTCAACAAATCCCATTAAAAACCAACAATAAACCTAACAAGTATTGTCTGCATAGCTGCAGCGGGATACAGCTTATTCCTCTGTGCCCCAGACCCCAAAGTTCATCTGTTATTTTGTGTCAGTCCCGTACACACTGTCCTGCTGCCATGCATACTTAAAGGAGCATAAAGTGGGTATTCATCCACAGTTGGAAATAGTCCCGAAAATTAACTCCTGTTTTAGTAGCATTTGCTTAAAACTACAGTGCCCAGCTATTTTTGGAAATAACCTAATTTTTAATTTTTAATATTACGTTATACTGCAGTTCTGTGTGTGGTTTGTCAAAGTAGTGGTACAGTCACTGTTAAACACTGTACTGTGTGTAATCTGTTGTATTAATAATGGGAAACTAGAAACTAATATGACTGTTATGTAGGCTGTATCACTGTTGACTTTTTCTGTTAAGTGCTAGTATCTCATAAAAGAAATTCATAAAAAAGTCATGCCGTATGCACTTTAGCTGCTCTCAATCATGTGCTGTTGCCCTAAAATGTTAGCAGTCATCAAAACTTTGAGATCTCCTAATCTAAGACTGTTATTTCAAGATGCTCTAAAATTGTCAGTTTAGCTTTTAGGTTTCTAAAAAAAACAACTGGAAATAATAAAGAAGTTGGTGTTAGTTCAGATTTGCAGACTGTTTTTCACATGTAATCTACTTGCTTCACAAATAAACCCCACTCAAGCACTCATTATGTATGAATCTCAAACATTTAGCTTTAGAGCTGCTACAAATTCACATTTTATCGCTGCAAAGATAATGGCAATCCCTGAGTATTACACTGAATCATACTAAAGTCACATATGTTGAGAAATTAGTATGGAGCACAAGAAATAATGATAGTGAGGATATGTGGATGCCTCCAAAGGCTTCAGACTGCCAGTTTAGCAGAACAGCATACCTTCATAACTGCATGTGTTGCATATTCAGATGAATCAACAGTTTTGTCCCTCGCCCGTATTATCGGTGCGAGGATAAAAGTGTTGCTGTCATTTGTGAACAGAGCATTCCTAGAAGCCTGCTATGTTTATACTGCAGACTAAATATTTATCCCCTGAACTGAGAAGAACTGCTCAGTTTGACTTTGATAAAAGTTTGATATGCTTAAGGCCAGGTGACTTACATGCTGCACAGATCACACACAGCCACACTGACACACTGTGTATACAGCTATGCAAACACACAGTATCAGTGAACGCAGGAGCAGATGGAGCAATGCACATATGGATACATACATGCATACTTCAAAAAAATGCATTTTGTCTTGGCACTGAGGGTTCAAATGAGTTCTCAGTCCATAGGAGGTCTGACCACAGCAACAGTGACGGATTAACACTGACACACACTATATCTGTTTCTGCTCTGCTAATAAAAGGAACAGTTGTCAGACGAGATGGGGTGAAATGAGGTAAAGGGTGGGACAAACTGTACCAAAGACACAACCAATAAAGCAATAAGATGCAGAGGAAAAAGAAACATGTTCAAATACAAAGAAAGAAAAAGGAAGGTGTGGGAAAAATAGAGATCCAACTCCAGGGAGGAAGAGGAGGAGAAGGGCAGGGGTTGATGAAAACATGTCAGTCCCACCCAAGTCTTTAGATCTTGCATTTAGGAATAATTCAACTTTTTCTATCGTGGTGTCTTTTATCTACGATCGTCATTATTATTTGCATAATTTTAAGTCCATAAGCTTTGCCCTGTATTGATTATCACCTGATAGCTGAGAGATCATGAGACGATTAGATTTGCACTGTAAACAAGCGAAACATTTGCTAAATTGAGCTGATTATCATAGAAAACAAGCAGAATAATAAAGGAAGTTGAGGATGTTACACTCAGCCATTCATTTCATACAGTCCTCCCCTATGTTTGTGGTGCTTGTGTGATTTTATTTAAACTGGATTTGCATAAAAAAACATGGGATCAAACAAAGAGCTGGCAGCACTCAGCAAACTTATTTGCATGAAAGCAGGTAATTGAATGAGAACTCACCCATCACCCTGTGTGCACGGATCAGTCGCTGTCCACAATATACACGGAGTGACTGTTGTGATCTGTTGGCTCGCTGGGCAATTTAACTGCCCAGTGAGAGTAAATTTTCAGATAAATTGTGTAAAATTATCCCCAATGATTTTTCTCTTCCAAAGTGGACAACTAAACTGTCATTAATCCATGAACTTGTCTTGCCCTTTGCCCCGTGTACATGAGACCAGAGAGACATTAACGACATGTAACTGACGTCCCTAGATTTTGTTGTAGTTTTGCGCTTCAAGGCCTCTGTCATACTTTGATTATATAATGTCCTGAGTTTGGTGTATCAGGGCCCTTAGGGATCCTATGACAAGTGAAAAAAATCCCCTGTGGCACATAAAGCATTTTATGACTCTTTCTTAAATTAATTTTTGATCTTGGTTTTATTTTTGTAAAACTTTAATTGAGCAGAGAAAAAAGCTGTGTTAAAATCTATAATATCATCACAATATTAAGTCTGTGGGAAACAGGAACTTGGGATGGAAGTAAACTTGGAAGCTAAAAGCTTTTTGGGCTCATACACCAGGTGAGCAGTTCTCACTGGACTCAATGAGTCAGTATCCAGGTCTACTAATACATCTGTGGCATTTCCCGATTCACACTCTGTTTCTGTTAGTGGTCGTAATGCGCCAAAATGTTGCTTGCCAACCGCCATAATCATTTGGAAAAAAAACAAACAATGCATGCTCATTAAGAGAATATGGCAACCGCATGGGAGCAAGAAGAGCTTTTGTGTTTGTTGTTTATGGCTGAAGAAGAAAAACAGAAAGGGATAAAATGTGCTATGGCTTAATAAGAATGGGACCAGGCACAGAAAAAAATACACTGGAGCAAGAGATGAGAAGAATTGAGCATTCTTCTTGGCAAAGCAGCTAGAGGTGATTATGCCACCAAACGGGACTGGAGTGTGGAACGAGACACTATACGTGGTACAATCCTGTTGACGCACTTGCTATGCATACAATCTGTGCAGTGGCAAATTTTGGACTGCATGTGGACAGCCACAAGGGGGTTGAAAATGACCAAAAATCAATGGACCAGTGGGGCTTATAAGGCCTCTGGGGTTGTTTGACAATTTCACACTTTGCACAATTGTTAATGTGTTGTATGGTCAAACATTTTGACCTAAAAGCAGAAGGAAAGTCTGTGTGTAAGCTGATGCAAAATATCAAGCATAAACCAGTCTATCGGGGCACCCAGTAACTCAACTGGAAGAGCAGGTGCCCCATGTACAAAGTATGTGTCCTTGCCACAGTGGCGCAGGTTTGATTCCAGCCTGCAGCCCTTTGCTGCTTGTCATCCCTGCTTTCTCTCTCACCGTTTACAGTTGGGCTGCCCTATCAAATATGGGTTAAAAACAAACAAACAAGAAAAAGCAACCTCTCACATGTTCCAGAATGGTTGCTAATAGATCTTAAACATGATGGCAGATTCATACACACAAAAGCTTGTGTGCGAATACACACCCAGGCACGCTAAGTGTTTGGATAAATGTGCTGAGAGAGATGCTATCCTTCAGCTGAAGTGGGAGGCTGAGCCAACACAGTCACGTCACATCACTCAGTGGACATTTTATTCTATTATTCAAGCTATTCCAAACCCTCCTCGCAGGCGTCTCTGGAGATTCGCTCAACAGAGAGAGACTCCTCAACGGCTGTTCCTTTAGTTTACTCAAGAGCCGGTCTAAACCCTCTGCGTCAGGCAGAACTGTGGCGGTGACAACGAAAGACGACAAAGTGAAAAGGAGTTTTTGTTGTTTTTTAGTGCGGATCTCTTGGCGTATTATAACAGGTGTGGAGCTGGTGTTTTAAGTACTGCCACATCTGATTAAAGAAAAATGTCTGAATTTGTGGGAAAGCTTCCATGTTTCTTTTAGTTTGCAAAAGAGAGAAAATAAGTGAGTTACGGTTTGTTTTACTGTGTTATGTGAATCAGAAACTAAAAGAATTTTGCATCCAGACCCAACAGTGAAAAAGTTTTTTTCTCCTCAAAATTATTATTTTTTTGACGCAACTTAATTTCTGGTCAATTGTTTTTTCTAGAACATGCCCAGTGTCATGTCCAGGCTTCAACTCAGACTTGGAGTTAGTGTATTTTTAAGAATTATCTTAGGACCCCAGACAATTCTGTGACATTTTATCCTTAATCTAAGCCCATATGGATCACGTGTTGCTCCCTCCGTTACCTATAATGATCCAAACACTTTTACTGTGGCGCTATAGCAACAAGAAAAGGCTATTTTCTGCTTTCCTGCTGCCAGCAAATGCACCGGCCACATAAAAAATACAGAAATCTCTGCAATTATTTTCCCACGGCCTTTTGCAGTGTTTTCTCAACAGCTTGGCTCGATGTGAAAATAATTGTGAATGGCAGGATCGGAGGCTGCATGTTTTTTCAAAACTACAATGGGCAGAACGAGATTTGTCAGACTTGACATTACACAAATAGGTGGCCACATGTGAAATACAGAATTGGTGTTTCTGAAGAATCATGGTACATTACTGAGTTTAAAATGAACTATTATATTACATTAGACACGTGGGTATACAAACACATGAAAACACTATCACGGAAATACACACACGCTTGTTATTGTGCTGTCCGGCACAGCTGGTGAGCTGAGACACCATGGCAACTGTTGTGGCAGAAAACATTAAGGAGGCGTGGGAGGTGGAGGACACTCTGTGTGTGTGTGTGTGTGTGTGTGTGTGTGTGTGTGTGTGTGTGTGTGTGTGTGTGTGTGTGTGTGTGTGTGTGAGTGTGTGTGAGTGTGAGTGTGCATTAAGGTGGAGGAGCTGGAGCTGAAAGACAATGTATCTCTATGTGAAACAGCCCTTATTATACAGATGACAGGGCCATTCAGTCACACTTGAGCCACAAATAGGTTTTGTTTATGGTGCACATGAGCTCAATTTTAACTTTGACAGAAGAGAAGATGATAATGATTCTGTATTATCAAACTGCTCTTTTTGATAAGATTATACTGTTAATTCATTAATTCCTCATCTTGTTGTACTTAAAAAATCAAAATAATACACTATTTCCCTGGATGCATATCAGTAAGTACAGTTTCTTTTACTGCATGCAGAGTCTGACTCAAGGAAGCCACATAAGCAAACAAACAGTTAAGCACATTTTTTTTCTTTCACAGGAATTTAAACTGTCTTGTACTGCAGTACAAGATTAACAATGTTGAGGATTTCAAGCAAAGGACTCTCTCTGGTTTGATTTGTGTATTTAAAACAACCACATGGAACTTTTATGCTGTGTTAATTCTGATATAAATGTAGTAATATTGCGATGGAGGGTTGGTTTCCAGTGTTTTCTTGTTGTAAATCATTTTGCCCGTTTTCGTTCGTCTAATTAAGAATAATTCTATGAAAATAGCCAATGTTCTTACTGATGGTGTTGTTTGCTCAAGTAGGTCATATAGAAGCATCTGCATTAAATCAATACCATTTCATAACCAGTTAAAACTCCACATAGCTGCTTTAGCCCATCTGACTGAAATAAAAAACCTACCCAGCATTACTAAGAGATTCTCAGTCAGGCAAACAAGCTGACAGAGCGGCAGGCAGGAAGATGGATAGATGGGTAGAAGGGTGGAAGGTCAGATCAGCACATGTATGGACGGACAAAGAGACAGACAGATGAGGCCAGACACAGATAAACATATACACATATGAGTGGAGAGACAGACACATGGGCAGAATTCACTAACAAAAACCTGAAACCTTTTCTTCCTTGGGAATGACGTCACTAAAAGTCAGGTAATGAAAACATGCAGGCTCTGAGAGGTATGCATGCTGACATGAATAACACCAGCACACATAGAAACACTGAAAAACACATGCTGGTACTAGAGTCTACTAGAGTAGAAAAATGCAAACACCTTGACTCGTCCAAAATCTGTTTTATATTTTTATACTGTGCTAGAGAGTTGTGACAGGCCACTGAAAAGTATTTAAATACACTCTGGTATGTTCTTAAGGCACTTTTATCCATTTTAAAACAACCTCAATTTTATTTGCTACAAGCGTAAACAGCACTTTGCTACTGGAATCGGGTGTGATTGAACACTTCACTTGAAGTGCTGCCTTTATAATCAATATCGTAGAAGTTGTTACACATGTAACAATTCCTTCAGTCCACGTATCAGGTGACTGGGTCAACAATGCTGGTTTTAAAAGACTATATTTTAACTGGAACAAGACCAAGAACACATTTACTGTCTGCTTTGGCTGAGAAAATAAACATTTCATTATCTATGTTCTTATAAAGAAAACTGTCATCTAGACGTCAGTGTGCATGTGCTTTCTCCCACACAAACAATCGCCAAACCAACTATAGGAAATGACCCAAAACAGAAACTAAAGCATTTGTATAAGAGAATGAATGTTGACATGAGATAACATGTGGTTCCTGATGTTTGGAAAGCTTGTTGTAACGGAATGAACTATGGGCAAACAACATTCAAACTACAATAAGAAAGTATGCAGAGGCTTGGAGAGTTTTTTGATTTCCTTTTTCAAACCTAATTCCTAACCCAACACTTGATTTTAATCAAGTATTAATCTGCAGCTACAAAAATGAATCATGATGTAGGATTACGAAATGAATTTTTGACAAAGCGCTCTAAGTGAATTGCTTGTTCTTGCCGTTAAAGGCAGACCTATTGTTTCTCCATCTGGTTCCTTAAATGAGATTTTTAAATGCAATTTTGAATTTATTCTTCAAATGCTGGGGGAGTTGATGTTGGATACTTTGTACAATACTGATGATCAAGCCTTGCTGGTCCTGTGCATGTAAAAAATTAATACATCCATTTACACTAACGCCTAGTCATAGTCCCACCTATGGGTGTGGCAACAACTAATTCAATTGGAGGTGCACACCTCCGAGCATGACTCAGTATAATTCCAATACTACATTGCAACCTCAGAGACCGAAAAATGAAGACAATAGAAAAGTGATAAAACTGCAGTTCCCCAAATAGCTACTTCAGGCTGACTCCAAGAGCGAGTCAATCCCCACAGGGTCTCATGTTAAAATGTCCAAATTTACAGCACAATTAAAAACATTTACAGCCTGGTACAAGAGTAGCTAAACAACACAAAATTCTAAAGTCGAGGCTTCAAAATGGGAGGCCACAAAACAATGGAAGCATCATGGCAGCTACATTCATTATTTCATACAGTCTATGTGCAAAAGGAGTTAAGTCTTTCACAGAAAGTGGAGCGTGTGGAATCTACTTAAGATGGGAACTCTATTCTAGGAAAGCAATTTACAAAATTGCACAATACAATCACCATTAAGTCCTCAGAATTACATATTCCTCACAAGGTATGCAGGTGGTGTGTGTGTGTTTCCAAATTGCATCCAGAAATTCAACAGAGTGCACCTCTCTACTTGGATATTTTCACATTCTGAATGTTTCCTCTTGCGAAACATATTTTTCTATCTTGCAAAATGTAGTAGCCCTCAGGTCAGGGCCGAGCATTCCCTCTGCAGAACAGTCTTGACCTGCCAGCCGCTTTAAGCACGCTCTAATGGAGGTGGTATGGAGATGAAAGCCATATAGCCACGCCGGGCTAGTACCCAAAATTCTTTGCTTACACCCCCCCCAAGCCCCCCTTTCCTCTCCTCCCCATCTATTGGCCCTCAGGACAGAGTATAGAGATTTAGGACAACTGGGTTGGCCTGTTGATAGAAGCGTCCAGATTGAATCCAGACCCACGCTGTCGTCACGTTGTGTGTGTGTGAGTGTGTGTGTCTTGTGTTTGGTGGATGTTGAGTGATCAGTTCCTCTAAAAAACATATTATTTGCTGGACGACGGTCATCTCTAGAGGGCGATTACGGTCTCAAACCCTAGACAAGACATAATTCGTTAGTATATTTGTTTGCCTATGTGTTTCTTCTGTATTTACCTCCCAAGTGAAGGAGTGAAGCAGTCTCTCTCTCTCTCTCTCTCTCTCTCTTTAACTCACACAAACACACTCTCACATTCCCAAGTTCTGAGGTCATCCCCCAGAGCTGCTTTGTGCAGCTCCTGCTGTAAATTCGTTTATGTGTGCCCAGTTTTTACCATTCCCCCCACCCTCTCCCCTCTCTCTCATTTTCTTACATCCATTCTTTGGGTTGTCTTGTGAAACTGAGGTCAAAGTTCATCATGTGAAAAAAAGAGAGATAAAACACAAAGACAGCCAGCTAATGAACAGGAAAACACTCCATTGTTTTGCTCTGTTGTCCTTTTCAATCAGCTGTATGATTGTCTGATATTTATTTTCTTGTTTATTTATTTTTTCCTTAAATTTGGGCAGCTGTGTCGAATAAGAAACTGACAGAGGATCACATTTAATAAGACTTTCGAAATATGTTATGAGAATTCTTGTGAATTACTTTAAATAAAAGGAATCTTTTTCAGATACTTCTAAAAAATTACTTTAAGAGTACTCAAAAAAATGACTGTAGATTTGAAGTTATATTTTAAAATATAAGACAACGCCAACTAGACATCACAGTTGTATGCCATTGCCAATGTGTCAAGTTGCAGCCTTGGTGTGCATCAGCACAGTTTCAAGGTGGACATTTAAGATTAATGTCACTTATTCAGTATTTGACTAAATGTCTCCCTCTTTGTTCAGAAAAGTGTTTTTAACTGAACATTGCAATGTCACAGTAAAGCTGACCTTTGACCTTTTGTCTATAAAATGCCATCACTTTATCCTTTTATACTTTTAGCAATGTATGTAAATCTTTGTTATAATTACGGTATTATTTCAGGGTTATTTGGCCAAAATGTGTTTTGTGAGGTCAAAGTGACCTTTGACCACCAAATCCTAACCAGGTCATCATTGAGACATTTGTTCCATATGTAATTAAAGTCCTTCAAGACACTCTAGAGATATCACATTCATGAGAACGAGACAGACATGATGTCACGGTGACCTGGACCTTTGACCACAAAAATGTAGTCCGCTCATCAAGTCCGACTGGACCCTGATGCCAAATTTAAGGAATTTCCTTTTAGTTGTTTTTGAGATTGCATTTAAAACAATGTGATGAATGGACATAGGTATGAGAGAAACAAAATGCCTCCAGTCATGGCTGTAAGGCATAAAACGCGAACAGCAAAAGTAATCGGCCCATCTATGGGAAATATTTGGTTCCAGAAGCTTGATGACAAAAAAAATTAAAAAAATATATGGAAAAAAATGATGGTATAATCTGGAGAAATCATGTTGCCAGTTCATACTTCTAGCAGGTATTTGATAATAACCTTTCCAATAGTTGCTTTGAGTTATGAACTACAATGAGACATGATTCCTGATCCCTCTGCTCCCCCAGTGTCCTCTGAGAGTGAGGCGATGTTGTGCATGTGATGCAACACAACCAACTACTTCGATCTGGTTGTTGCGACATCTATTTTGTGAGTGTTTATTAAACAGATCGAAGTCCTTGCAGGATTTTTCTCTGTCATTTACTGGATCGTCTTAAAGCACTTTAACAGAATACTTTCCACTCGATGGGGTGATTTCACAACCCAGGCATTCAGCCTTTGGAAGGAGGGTGCTGCACTTCCCGCCTGAACGATGTAAACATTAGCGTTAAGCAGCCCGCCTTGACCATACAGCTCTGGAATTATAGGCTGGTCTAATAATGTTTGCTGTAAAATAATATTGGAAATCTCACACTGTTCATATAAAGGTGGTGATTTAGCATTATGTATTTACGGTTATTTAGGATAACAAAGAAAAAAAATAAAGAAATGTAGATTCAAATTACTGGAACTACGCCTCGCTGTCACTTATGGTGTCCAAACTCCAGGCTGCTTCTTGTCCATATCGACACTTTATAGCAGGGATGCGATATATCAGCATAAACAGACTGTGCCAAATTCAACAGTGGAAAATCCTGAGTGCGCTTTGAAATTGATATACGATCATACGGGGGCCTCATTTCAGCATCTTTTTAACAATTTCAAGATGATATGAGAAGTGATGGCCAGCTGAGGGGACGTGCAGACATACAGCCTTGCAATGGCCTTCATAAACAATATAAGTATGAGTAAATAAGTATATGTGTTCTAACGTGCAGTAGTAGATTCCTGCCAAATGCAGTGCATGCACAAACACACATCCATGTCAGCCCTTTTCTCCTCTTTCCTCCCTTCTCTTCTACTTGTACTCCCTCTTCTCCAGCCTTCCCTCCCTCTCCCACAGGCTCTGTGGACTATATATGTGTGTGAGCCATGGTCACACTGGGACAATTGAAACACCATTTTAGGAGACAATGGGCTCCTCCTACAGGACCATAAAACACAGCTTCTATCCTCACGATCAAAATTTCAGTCAGGAGTTTTACGGGGGGAAAAGAGCTGACATTACTCTTAACACCTCTTTCCTCTCCTCTGTATTCATAATCCACAAGAATGCAGCTGTATTTCATATGTAAATTTTTTAGGACTATCTTTTATGGCATCTTTTGTTTTTTGTTATGGTTAATTACATCACCATCCATTTCCCATTACAAGCAAGGTCCACTCACTTTTTTTCTGGGGCTTTTGACCATATTACACTGTCCTCATTGACATTTTTTATTAACAGTGATTTAAGTTAGGGTGCAGAACTTCCGTCTCCCCAATTTGGCAGTGAGAGTAATTACATTAACACTGTGACATTATCCTTTGGATTGTGGACTCCCGTTTTGAAGCCTTAAGTTTCGCATTTTGGCCATCAATACCTTGGATTTTTTGAGCCAAATGTGAACAAATTTGCGTGACAGGCTGAAGATGAACCCTAGCCGCTAGCTTTGTTAGCATGGTGCAACAGCAACGGTTAACTGCAATAATGCAAATTTTTGGTGATGAAAAACAGGCTTAAAAGCATAAAAACAAAGCGCACTTAGTGGAAAAACTGAATATTTGACAGTTAACTTTCATGAACGGAAAAAAATAGTAACATCTATGCAATGCTATGCTATGCGTGAATCCGGGATTAATTCATGGTCATATTTTACACAATGCACTTTTAATGATGAATGCATGCAAACATGACTGGATATGATGGGTTTGGAATCTGATCAGGTTCAAAGTAGGTCACTCTCTCAGAAAATTATGTCACAACACAGAAAACTACTGAAGATAACATTAAATGAGACATAACTTCTGCAAAAATATTTGGGATTTCAGGGATTAAGGACTCCACCTTCTGTCCCAAATTCATGCAATGAAATTTTTCTGTACTGAGTAACTTTAAACAACACCTCGAATGTTTGACCAACCTCATTTAGACAAGATCTGATAAGCGGTCAGTCTTTCAAAGGGCTATTCTCTCCAAGAACAGGTTTTCTGTCGCTCGTAACTTTATAACACTGCACGGTTGTGATGATGCCTGTGTGAGATACACACTTGCACTACACGCAGCACGAGTCAGTCCTCAGTTGTTTATCTGTTATCTCCAGATTTCAGAGTAAAGTAAGTGTCTCTCCTAATGCCTCAGCATTCTTTAAATGGCTTCAGCACTATCTGATAAGAAGAAAGGAATTTAGTGTCTTTCTCCACTCATTAACTCACTCACTCATTCACACATATTGTTTAAAATTAGAGAGAAGAATAAGTCCTTCTCAATAAACCCACTCCTGCACAGCAAAACAAATGGTTTTCATTAACTCTCACTAAGTGTGTGTTATGAGGTCAGCTCATATTCTCCGGCCACTGTGTCCTCGATAAAACCGCCTTGTGCTCTATTTGTTTTGCATGCTTCTGTTTTTTATGAGGTTGGATGCAGACACAGTTTTTAGATGCGGATTGCCCAATGCTGGTTCTGCATTAAGTATTACACAAACCCAGACAAGCCTCCCCCTCCAGTTTTGAATCTTCCAGTGGTGGACAGGCCTTTCATGGTTGCTCATAAGAGCATGTTTTTAAAAAAGGGAATGCTCGTTATTAGAAATAATTTTTACAATGGAAGCAAACGATCAGAGTTTTAGTTCTGCAGTTTATCCAGAACATTATGTCCACTAGGATTTATTGGCTACAGTAATTAGGCCTACAGCAAGCTATTTGTAATAGTGGGAAGAAACCTTGTATCTCCAAAATATTATCTTTCCAAAAGTCATGATAAATTGACTTGTTTTTAGCTTCACTGTGATGCATTTCTATATATTCCCAGTGATGATAGCTGTAATTACCCTTCTCACAGGATATATAAAAAGAGTTAAACTTAGGATAGGTGCAAACCAATTCCCTGAAAACATGTTGGCGTTGTATGCTTATGCAACCTACGGAGAAGCTACATTTTAAAACTTTAGGTTTTGACACTGCTGTGGTTAATGTGAGGTTGGGCATAAAAAGCTTTTGTGGCACCATCTTGGCAGGAAACACATTGATGTTTCAGAAAGAAATCACTTCTTCTTTTTTTTTTTACACTATCTCTGCAAGAAATGCAGCAATGTCTTGGTAAAAAAAACAACAGCTATTTCTGACACTATCCCACAAGGAAACACAGAGTCAAGTCATCGAAAAAAACAATCTGTTGTTTGTTGTTTTTTGATCTCAAACAGTGGTCTGCAGTTTGGCAGCCGTCTCGCCTAGACGACAAACCATCCACCATTCCCTCCAGCTCCCAAAGTCAGCTACGTCACATAGGAAACGTTATTCATATGAAACATATAAGTGCAACTTATCTGCTGTTTCCAGAAATCTACAGTGCAAACATTTTTTTCTGGCAACTGGGCTACGGGGTATCGATGATTTTTATTTAAAGCATTTTTACTAAAAACCTATTTTTCTATTAATATTGTGATGATATTGCAGGGTTGACAGTTGGTAATTTCATAAAATACTTACACAATGAGATTAAGACGAATAATCATCAGTAATGTGGTTATAATGACTAAGTGTGGAAAGGCAAAAAAAATCTCTGGTAAGGTAAAACAAAAATAACAGCACTTACTACTGAAATGCAGCCTTTATATTAACAGATCCATAATCTAAGACAATATTTAGTCTGATACCTGATAGATATAGTTCACATAACATAACATTACATTGTTCTTCAATTAGTTGAGTTCATGAATTTGAGGTACTGCATGAATCAGCCTGGAATAAAATAAATGTGATTTACTCATTTACTTTTTTTTATTTTGTTATTCATCTGAATGACACAAATCTGTCAGTCTCCACCTACAGCAAAGACTGTTAAAGCTCTTTACTATAAACTATCCAAAAACTGCAAACTCCCTATATGGAGTCTCCAGAGTCAAATATTATCAGCTGTGGAGCTCCATTTGTGGGTCACTGAGATGAAAACATTTGAGCAGCCTCTGCCATTGATACTTCAGCTTCTTCAACCGTCAGTCCTCCTTTTTCATAAAGGCAAAGGGGGGAGGGGTGGGGACATTAAGCGTTTCAGTGTCAAATACCTTATGCTTAAGTATGTAGCTAAAGTGCAGTAAATGCAAAATGCATGCATACAATCAGGGCTGAGGTGAACAAACAGGTTCGAAATTGAAGATATAAGCATCTGGGTGATGGTCAAAGTTCACTTTTTGTAATGCAAATTATTATTGTTATTATTATTGTTATTATTATTAAAACAACAATAATAATAACATCATTATTATTATTACACTTATGCCATTATGTTATTTTTTCTTTATGTTCAACATAATTTCTTAATTAAAAAAATATTAAAAAAAAATATAAACAAAGAAAACAAAACAAAACAAAACAAAAAAAAATATATATCTCAAGACATTTGTTTCATTTATTAACGTAGTTGCCATCCTAACTGCTCGTAATTGGGTAGAAATACATCCCAAACTCATGCTGATTATATTTTGAAAATCTCTACCGGAAGTATCGACTCATACTGTCGCTGACCTAACAGCGCTCACTCTCCCTCTCCTCGTTTTGGTTCAGCATCTGTCTTTACCAGAGTACACGGAGCGCGCAGTATGGATCCGTTACGCATTACGCACTATGGTGTGCTGTCTGGCACAGATGGTTTTTTGACACGCGCTTCTGACTGGCGTAAAGACACCAGCTCTTAAAAGCTGCGGCGACTTGCTGTAAAAAAATAAATTACAAGGTCCGAGGTCTGTGCATGTAAGGGAGGGAGAAGACACAAGTGATTCGTGGAGACTCTTTTTCTCCGCTCCGCTCCGACGCGCACACACACTTTTTCCGGACTTATTTTCTAACGGGATACCATTTGTTGCATCTACATTTTTGGTTTACTATATGTGGATATTTATTCGGGACCATGGGAGACTCCGTGTTCCTCGACAGGCAGAATTCCTATCTTGTAAGTACTTGGTTTATTGGCCATAAATTAATTAGAATGACTGGGACGTGTGCTGATAAGGCGGCTTGAGCTTTTACATCTTCTGCTGTCGCGAACACGCGACTGCACGTTTGGCGTGTATTTGTGTGTGTGCTTGTGAGAGGAACACACACAGAGAGAGAGACTTTTATTTCCTGCATTAAGGAGACTTTTAGACAGCTTTGCATATTTAATTAAAAGCTCTCTGCCTTTCTATTGAACTAATAGTATGCATAAAAAGTGGCATTGCAAAATTTCTGGTCTTTTCTGTATTTTGTGAGCAATAAATCATTTTAATATCAGGCAGCCACCACCTCCCTTACACTCAAATCTTGCATGGATTTTAATATGTGAAACAAATAAATATGAGCATAAAGTTTTAACAAATTCAAAGTCCTTCCTTGCAAAATGTCACTGACTCAAACTGAAATCTGAGCCTTGAGCAGAGAAAAGGGGGCCTCAACATGCAAAAACTTCCAGTGATGGAGCGTTTTAAGTGACATGTGGTGCATAGAGTGTGAACACATGCAAGCACACAAGACCACACGTTTCCTGGTTTGAAGAGGAGACTTTTGCACTAAAAGCTGCTCAGTAAAGACACAGAGGAGTGCTGCTAGCCGCAGGTGTTTTGTTTGACACTCTATACCTCAAAGCTCGGTGGTCACATCAGGGCAAAACAACTAGGTATGGTTCAAGGCCGCGAGGACCAATGAGAACTAAACCTTCAAAACAAAACTCTCAGCACTTTAAAACTCATATTTGGCTGTTTGGCATATTTCTGACAAAGATTAGAGCACTTTTAGGGTCCAAGGAAGCAACAGATTGTAGAACAGGTTCATTCAAATGTGGGAATGGAGTTGGTTTGTGTTACAGATTTAAACATGCACACATGCTAGTGTTTTATCATCCGCCCTCTCTCCTCTGTCCCCTCCTTCTGTTTCCATCCCTCCCCCTCTTCTCCTCCTCCCCGGTGGTGAGGAATCCTCCGCTCACCGCTCCAGCGGTCTGTCTCCGCTTTATGAGCAATGTTTCTGTGGCTGGAAGCCCTCATAAAGCTACAAGCATTGATTGGAAAACAATACAATTGTCTTTGGCATGGCTGGCGGCACGTTGCGGTCTGGATTTGTGCTTTGTAGCGTGGCTGTGCGGTGCGAAAGTTGCTGCCACATGGCCCACTGTGATGGTGTCTAAAATCCATCTGACACCAGCTGATGAGGCTTCAGTGCACTGGCCAAATTGTTCTTGATGCAGTTCTCCATGACAGTGCATGTCATATTTTTAGAGAAATGACATCTGATGTATCTGGACTCTTATTTGTTTGTTCAAGTTCTGGACTGCTTTCGTATACCCAATAAATATATGACAAAAATCCAATCCAGTTGTCAGAAAAATTTGGCACGGAACATATTGGCAAACCACAGATGCATTAAATTTGTACAGTATTATGTAGTAGGTATGTTGAAACTTTACAATTCAACAACGCTGTTGTTAATCTGTGTTTTGGTTTTGACACAAAAAGCTTGGTTATGTTTAGGAAAAAGATCATGCTTTGGCTTAAAATACTTGCTTTTGGGGGCCGAATCCCCGTTGGCAAAGCAGCAATGTATCTTTAAAAAAACAACCACTGTTCATGGCATTAAAGCCACTGGAAAAACAGCGACAGATGACAAATCACCCACGTTTGAAGCCTAATAAGCTGCTGGAAAAACTGTGACAGGTTGCTACAAACATCCATGGGTGATACCTAAAAAGCCGCTGAATAAAGAGCAACAGGTGGCTACACAGCACTAAAGTTTGGTGCATAAAAATGTGTTGAAGAAACAGAGATATCTAGCTAAATCACAACCACTTTTGTTGTTGGTCTCAGAAAGTGGTCTGTCATCCACAATCCCAAAACAGCCACGTTTGTAACCTAATGCTACTAGAATAACAACAAGGCACCTCTACAGAATATCCACTTTTGGTGACTAAAAATCTGCTGGAAAAACAGCAACAGATTACACCAAAACATCCACGTTGGGTGCATAAAAAGACACTGACAAAACAGAAATCACTCACTAAATCAAGCCTGGTTTTGTTGTTTGTTAGTCTCAAACAATGGAAATGTTAGCTCATATGCTATGTCACTTTCGGAAATGTTGATATGATAGGTGCGAAACATGCAAATGTAACATATTCTTGGTTTGCAGAATCATTCAGCGGCCATATTTTCTTCTAATGACTAGGCTGGGAAAACCCAGTTCACTGCCTCCAGAATAGGTGACGTGACTGGATTTAAGAATGAAACTAATAACATTTAGGGGTAGGCAGCTTTATGTAAAGGTCACATTTCAAAGACAATCTGTAAAGCCTCACGATTGAGAAATCTATACAATCTTGAACTTTTTTTAGACCAAATAACGAATGGAGAAAATGATCAGTAGAATAATGGATCATGACAATAAATGTTGGTTGCAGTGCGAAAAATTCGTAAAGCTTGCTTTTCCCAACCAACACGCGTAAACCCAAAGATATTTAGTTTAATGTGATAGAAAATCCAGTGAATATTCATTTCATAGCAACCAAAACCCTTGAATGTTTGCTTGAAAAATTACTTAAACAATTGATAATTCATTTTCTTTTGATGGACTAATCTATTCATCATGTCAACAATCAGTTTATCAAGTTAGTATTACAGCTAGTAAGCACTCTGGTGACGATGTCAGGAAATCAGACAGCTCAAAGTGCTTTCTTAAATGAAAATGCCTTTGCAAAAAAAAAAAAAAAAAAAAATCTTAAATGGCATCATTGTGTAAAATGTCATGGCTCTTTGATTGATCAGATTGTTACTTGGTTTCCCAGCCCAGCTTGTACATATGAGTATGTGGGTGTGCT
Source organism: Plectropomus leopardus (assembly GCF_026936395.1). Taxonomy (NCBI): domain Eukaryota; kingdom Metazoa; phylum Chordata; class Actinopteri; order Perciformes; family Serranidae; genus Plectropomus; species Plectropomus leopardus. Next base: position 12,178,350 of record NC_142199.1, read on the forward strand.
CAAGGCATATGAACACGTCTGCAAAGTTTCTGTTGATGCTCAACATTCCATGAACAAGCAGCAAAAATCTAGTAATCTAGCAAGGTTAGTCTGGAGTGTGCACTGTGACTTGACAAGCTTCAACAGGGAGTATAGTTTGCATTGGGAAATGTGTCTAAGCAGAAGTCAGGCATGGTAATCCACTTTGTGGCAGCATTTGTTGGTTGTAAATATATGAAGTCTGTTCTCTGGGAAACCTAAAACCACCACGTTATAACAAAAAGCGGCAGGTAAAGGCGTAAGAGTTCACACCACAGAGTCTAGTAGACTGCCAGCCAGGCTGTTCTTCCTGTCTCATCAATCCTCAACATTTATAAGAATCTGGTACAAGAATGCTGTTAAAATATGACAAAGAGGCAGCTCCAGAATAAAATTCATTTGTGCTAATAGAGGATTATGCCCCTTCAAGATGCTCTTCATCTGCAGATGATAAACAAATGTGGGCTTTCACCATTCCTGCCAGGGCAGATAAATATTTCAGATTCTAGGTTAGCAGACTGGAGACACACAGGGTTGGAGAGGACGGCAAGACTGAGCCAGGAAGAAAGCAAGGGAGATGCGTTACAGCACCTCATGGTTGCCAGTGCGTAAACGTTTAATCCCCCCTTGAGGCAGCCATGCATTTGTCCCACTTGTAGTGACGTGTTATATATTCTTCTTATGGTGTCAAAGCATTGTACTAATGGAATACCATCAGGGATAACATATAACACTCAGGATTGATCGCTCAGCTCCTGTCTTGGAAGGAATTTGTTTTCCAGTATTATGAGGATTAGAAGAATGATACACAGGCAACCTTTTAAGTCAACATAAGCCAGATTCATCACATGCAAAGGCGCTGAAAATGTCAAGAAGGCAAATCATTCCTAATGCTTTATCAGGCTGGCTTTGCTTAAAATTCATGTTTAGAGGCTTTTAAAGACAATGAGGGACTAGCTCCTCTCTATTTTTTTTTTTACATGTCCTCCAATTGCCTGTGCTGACTATCCTATCCAAGCAGTTGTCTGTAAAGCAATGAGTGTCTGCAGACACATAAATGCCAAACTTGTTGCTAACAGATGTCAGTCTTAAAATAATACCAGGGTTTTTTTTGCACTTTTTGTCAATGAATTAGAGCAGGGTATTTGTATTATCTGGTGTTAAAACTGGGGTAGGCAGAAATCTGGAAAAAAGGCAAAATTAAAGAATTGCAGACTTTGAAAATACAGTCTCCTCCTGCAGCTGTTCTCTGTCCTACGCCCCTCCCACCAGACGACCATAGGCATATGCAGACTTTTCATTCAGTAACCCAGTGTTTCCCATTCATTGTTTTATTATGTTACTATACATTTTACGCATCCCTTCCTTGCCCTGCTCTCTCTCTCTCTCTTCGTTTGACAGACCACAAATAAGACAAGAACTAGCTGACATCCATTTAACAGTGGCTTCACCTGGTTCCCTACAGCTGAGCCAAGACAAGAGCCGGCAGCAGTACTGCAGATTGATCTTTGGTTGGTGGCTGTCGCAGCTTAAATTCAGCCAGCGCAAATCACCCAGTGTCGAGATGTCACAGCAGGCTGGTGGTCAGAAGCAGTGTCAGGTTAGCAGTGCCAGGTCGATTCCGTGTAATGGCAGCAACAGAAAGTTTGCTGATCTGTTGGGGAACCGCAGTCCTTTTTTGGGTCGCTTTGTAGTGTAGGCAGTTGTTGTCAATGCTGGAATGACAACTTTCTCTGCAGGGTTTCTACTATTGAATCAGACTTTCATTTAATCGGTATGCATGCATATTTGCATTTGTGGAACAGCCAATAGGAATGCCCTCTTTCTGAAATGATCTGTATTGGCCAAAGTCTCCTATTCCAGGCTAGATTTTGTCGAGCCTGAAAACAGAGAAAAAGCAGGTGCAGAAGTCTAGTTTTGTCTTACTTCACATGATTTACATCATGCTCATCATTTTGTCAGGAGTCATCATTTTTGCAGGAGTTTCGTCATAAACCAAAGTATTACTCAAATAAAAAATGTTAATTGGAACTGGCACCATTACAACAATGATTTTCATTCACCGATAAGTGTTCTAGACTGAAGGTCGCGTGCAGGGTAAAATAATACGCCGTCTGGGCATCGCATAATGACAACAGCAGAGAACTGAATGAACAAGGAAGTTTTCGAGCACAGGAGTTTGATGTAAGTGAGCTAATCCTGGAGGGGAGCCAACCAGCCCAGAGGCTTTTGCCAATAGTCAAATAAAGATCCTCTTTGTCTTGAAAACTCAATTTGTGCTTACAAGTGTTGGCAAATGATTACATCTTGTAAACTTCAAAAAAGGCTACCAATCAAATGATGGATCTATATCCAGTGCTGCATCATTTTACAGATTGTGAATTAACAGCTGACACTACTAAAAGTTCAATTGTTTTTTGATGAACTCAGACTGTACTGCATTGAGATTTGTGCCCTGGCTGTGATTGACACTGAAGAGAAGACAGAGACCAAGACAAAGGACATATTGATGAAATAATTGATTACCTTCCTTCACTGTTTGTTTCATCTTTGACTCTGTCTCTCTTTGTCTGTCTCTCATCACTGACCAAACAGAAAATGCTGTCTTCCTCTAGCCACCCAGGGACCCTTGTCAACCAGAGTGCAGCTACCTGTTTAGACAAGCACCAAATTCCCTCCCTTTTGTCTCCTATTGTTCTCCTCTTTGCAGTTTCTCTCCACATTCAGCTTCCATCGTTTTCAGAAACTTCTCTTTCCTCCCCCTGCTCTCCCTCCTCTCTGCCTCCATAATGCTGTGAGCAAACATTTTATAACACCCTGTCCCTCTCCTTACCTGCTGATGTGTGACCTTGTTCTGTTGCAGTAGGTGTGTTTGTTTTACTCCCCTGCCACTCCTAGTACAAACAGCTCTGGCATACAAAGCGTTCAGTCATATGGCAAAATGAAAGGTTTAACACAACGCTTGAATGAATAAATCATTATTGATTGATTCAAAAGAGAATTGTCATGAATGCCCATCCTTGATGCTCCAGTGTTTGTAATGAACAGCTGTGCTCATGCATGTGTGTGTGTGTGTGGGCAGATGTCATCCACCATCCATGCGGCTTTTTAGTCATCAACACAGCAAGTTTATTTACATTGATTGAAGTTTTCCTAAGCACAGGCTGACCCAGAAGGAGAATGTAGCAGGAGTGGACATTTTGTTCGCAGGAGTGCCGTTACAAGGAATGCACACAGATACTGAATGAATTTCTAAACTGTTGGTTTCATTGCAAAGGAAATGATTCTTTTCTGCTGAGCGCTTTGCTTTGCCCTTTTCTAATGCAAGTAGGACTTGGCAACCTCTTGTCATACATGCCATGTTTGTGACACAAGGCCCTCTACATACTTAACCTGCCACTTGCAAGTATCCATGGTCTGGTATTACATGTAGCGTCGTTCCAGCAGGGCAGGAATAGAGAAAGACAAAAAACGCCTCTTCACGTTCCAGAGCCATCACTTCTGGCTCGTCATGACAACACCGTTTGTCCCTCGTTTTTCTTTCTAGACCCTGTCAGGGAAAGGCACTTGTTTTATTATCAACAGCGAAAGAGAAGTCCGCCCTCCCCAAAGACTTGTCTTTTTATGGAGATGGTCGAAGGCTGAAGGGAAAACAGAGCGGAGGAAATGCAGAAGAGAAAGTTCTGGCAAGATCTGATCTACTGTTTGCAGAGGAAGATGTGCAACCAGAGGCAGGAGTCTGAACAAAATATGTGATGTTTTAAGGAGTTTGATTTATGGCTGAAGCTCTTGCCCTTGTTTCTTCATGACATCATCCAGAGGTGTTTCTTTCTTTGAGGGGAAAGTTAGTGGAGTTGGTCAGTAGGTTCAAGAAAAGGTCAGATGTGTTTCCTGGCTGTGTGAAAGCCATGAGAGCATGATGTCAATCACGGTGCTGCTTTGCGAGGTGCAGAAGTATTACATCCTAGTTTGGGGATTTAAAGACCAACAACAGTGTATTTGCTCTGATTTGCTGCAAAATGGAACTGGAATCAAGACTAAGAACTAATCAAGTCTACCATCCTGGGTATTTGGAGATTTGCAGGCCACTATGATCACACACACTGATGTTTGCACTCAACCCGCACAGCCACACATGGATGCACATGAGTCATGCACAGAGAGCAGAACTGGATGCTAAATAATAAGAACAGATTGTGCTGTCCACTGGAGAAATCCCTGCTCTTATTTTCAACACCTCAGACAGCTGTTGCTCTGCGGGTGACCTTAGCAACACAGCGATGCCAAAACTAGCCAAAGCTGATAGACCTCAGCAGAATGCATCTCATGGCCCTGCATGTTGTTGTATAAAGACTAGTATATTTGCATGTCATAGTCTTGAGAGGGGTAGTAAGCTCGTAGACTTGAGGGCTGCAGTGGAAAAAAATCCCATTTACCAGGCAAAGGGTCAACGACCTAAAACAGCATCATGTCATGTGTTTTACGGCTTCAGTGTGTTTCTGAAGGTCAAAGGGTGTGGGGCACAATGTCTGTGCGTGCTTTTCTTTAACAAGGTGCATGTCTTTTTGTGTAAGAGAATGCACAAGTACCAATAACTGACCCACACAGTATGGCACACATAACACATACTCTAGGACCGGCACTCACCGGTACGCACGACCGCTATGCACTACCGGCACTGCCACCTGTACCTCTCTGGAGTGCTGAGTTTTTCGTACTTGCATCTCTTACAAGCTCTTTTCTGCCCTCTCTATCAGGTTGTCTTGTTGTCTCACAATGGCCCTAAATAAATTGCATTACCCAGGAGGCACTACAGGATCTGGAGGCACTACATGACGTTATTTCCCCTTTTGCCTGCATGTTTTTCTCTGTCAGTGGCTAGTCTAAGTAATGTTACTTTACAGTAATGTTGGCCTGGCTCCAGAAGGGCAACATTAGGGAAACAAACAGTCTGAAAATGACAACAGAACTTCAAACTCAAATCCCATTTTACTAAATGCAGTCTGCAAGCAGCAAACTGATGTTAGGGCCACTCCTAGTAGTTAGCAGCCACACTAGCATCAGCAAAACCACTTGTAGCTACCACCACCCGTGGTGATGAGAGCACTGGCTCTTTCAGTAACTTGTAGCCAAAGTACACACACAAGCACCATGCAGCAAGGCTACGGCAGCTGGTTTTATCTAAAAAGCCACTATGCTTCCTCCAGTTGGGTCAGATTGAGGTCATTTCATATTTTTACCATTAACCAACCATTTTAAAATGCACCAGAGTTGATTTATGACAGGACCCTTCATCAAGGTCTCATTCTGGTTCTTCTGGTCTGCCACAGAGTTGGATTACTTTGATCACCGCTGCCCAAATGAACCAGACCAAGCCGGTAAACACGGTAATGTTTGATTCAACCAATCTAGACAAGACAGGTATAAAAATGCTGGAAGACTTTTATTTTGGTGAAACCTTTTTTTTGTTGCTGTCTCCACGGCTACAACTTTGCTTGATTGAAACACCATAACAACATGACAGACAGCCTAGATCAGTTATTGTGAATAATATGAGAAGCTTGGTTTGCGTAGCTTGGTTCTTATGAACAGTGAAATGGTTTGGCAGGGTTTCCCCATATATTCATTTTTGTTGTGGCCCAATACAATATCAAAATTTTCCACAAGAGATAGATTTTCTATTTTGTGACCTGTGCACCTCTCTCTCTCTCTCTCTCTCTCTCTCTCTCTCTCTCTCTCCAGGGTGCAATCTGGCATTACATGGGCTGTTTGTATATCCAGAGCGCAGTTTGAATATACTGTTTCGTTATTTAGAGCACCACACTGTTGGAGCACCTGAGCGTAGCCTTCTCTGAGCTTTTTATAAAATAAAGCCAGCATATTGTATTTACTTAGTACTTCTGGTTTCCACGTAACAGTCTCACAGCATGATAAGATGATGTGACATATGCACTGTGCAGTAGAGTGGAATTAGATAACACAATACAGCCAATGCAGATGTTGATAACATCTGCATCATCAAGTTATTATCACAATTCAAGTGTGAAAAAGTAGCCTCAAGTTAGCATATGTCGCTTTGAATAAACCCGTCATTTTCAGTCAGTGTCATTATGGTGATCACTGCCTGTCAGAGATTAGCTGATAGTCGCTGTGTACGTGCGCCCAAAGGTGCTTGCCCCATCGATCAACTTTGTTTGCAAAGCACGGCAAGCAGAAAAGACAGACCAACCTATGGAGATGGAGGCACTGATAGAATCAAGCCCAGACAGATAGAGACAGATGATCTGACAACAAGGTGGAAGTCAAATTTCCAGTCTGGTGACATCTCAGAGAGCCTGGGCAAAGGAAATATTCAGAATCAGAAATGGAATACCAGATGATGCCAAGAATAACGCGTGCATTTGGTTCGCTAGAGACACCATGCACTGTTTATACTTGCAGCGGCTGTGTGCATTCATGTGCCTGGTATGCACGTATTTGCACACAAGACAAACCCATTTAATGTGTGTGCCCATGCATTTAACTTGTGAGTATGTGTGGAGAAGAAGTGTGACCTGGGTTCAAGGGGCCTTTGAGTAAGACTGGATTAGCTGCTCTCAAGGCTGCCACTGGAATGTGAGGATCAACAAGTCTGTTGTGGCAGTGGATGGGCAAACACACACACACTCACACACGCCCATTTTATCGTGGCACACTCACTATTTACCTCCTAGTCTATTAATATTCCTCCTCTGTTTTCTGTTTTCGCACTGGAAGCTGAAATCAGATTTAATGAAACCAGGACCGGTTGCACGAGGAAGTAAGTGGCTATCACATCAGTGTACGGCTAAAAATGCAGATTTATTGACATGTTCTGTTCCTTTCTCACACCTTCTTTTTATGAAAAGTGTTTATCGTTTCTGAGAGTTGTGATAAAAGCAGGTGACGGCATTGCATTTTGCTTCTTGCACGACAAAAATATAAATAAAGAAGAGCAAAAATGATAAAGTAAAAATGAATGAAAAAGCAAAATCCATGGGAAATCCTCTGGGTGTGTTATTACCATGTGTGCTGGGAGACACTTGTTTATAGTAAAATGATGAGAGCATGTAACAGGAAATGTGAGGACCTTTATGCACTGATTGATGGCAGGTAGATGGATAACTTTATGCATCAAACAGTGTTTGTGTTTGCAGCGTTTCACTTCTGCAAGGCTGCATCTTCACTTGTTTATGCAGCCTATGCATGAAGATAATAACGTGTATTTTTGCACATTTTGCCATTTGCATCGAAGCTTTTGTGAGAATTTCTCCTTGAATCCTAAAGTGAAGTGTAAGCTGAAAGTGGTATGGCGGTGTTCGGATAGACTTAGTTTTGTAGGTCCAACTTAAACTGGATAAGGGAATTTAGCATCGCCTTTAATTTGTGTCCTTTTCCATGTCAAAATTTCAGAAAGGTACTTTTTATTTTGGAAAAAAATGTTTTTAGTTTTATTTCAGTGAATGCCGTCATCATATTTATTCACTGCTTGAAACAAGTGGAAAAGAGCAGGATTGTTTCGACAAAATCAGCTGTATCCTTGTAAAATAGGTCCCTGCGCTGACTGATTGTTGGTCGCATTGCAAAGTTAGACTTTTTATTTATTCATTTTTTTTATGTAGAGAGTAGATTCATAGTAGTTTGAAAATGTTTTCATCGGCCAAGTATATCTGATGTGTTAATGTTTATTTTTTTTAAATTAATCCACTCTGCCGCTTATGAAAACAGAGGAAAGTAGTTCCTGGAAAGTTCTGAGATGTTTTGTGTCAATTTCACTCTCTCTTGTGCCAGTTTTTTTTTTTTTTTTTTTAAAATTCATGTTAGTGCAGTGGCTCGAGGGAAAACAGCTGAATGATCAAAAGTTAAAGTGGCTAGAACTCTTATGACAGTTTTAAACAGGAAATCTCACAGATTGGTTGATTTGGAAACACCTGCAGTTACTTGTAGTAATAGATGTGGTTTAACACTACAGATCACAGAGTTCTAGGGACAGCCAAACAAATTATTGTTGTTTTAATAAATACGTTTCTGAACAGCACGGTACAGTGGAAGGAGTTGGCTGAAGGCTGATTTATAGTTGTACATAGGCTCCACACAGCCTGCGAGTTTCTGAGCCACAGTGTGTTGTTTCTGTGAACGGCAGTAAAATGTGATTGGTTCATGATTAACTTGATTTGCTCATGACTGTTCCATTAATACCTGCAATTTTTCAAACTGATCTGCTGTTAACAAATGCCGAAAAAGTAGAAACAGTTTTGATGGAGATAGTGGTAGTGCTAAGCTCACTATATAAGACATTGCATTTCCTGTGAGAACTTCATAACAAAAGTCAACTCATGTTTCACCAGTTGACTGCTTTTAATATAAAACTGCAGCATTAGGAAAGTGTACATTAGCAGTAACTTAATTAACCAATTTTTTCGCCAATGTTGCTCTTGACAGTGTGTCACCTCAAGACAGATTGTGACATTACAGACATTTATTAAAATAAATGTTTGAGAAAGAAACAGTAGATGTAGTTATAAGATTTAGCTCACAGCCCAGTATGTACGTACGTCCTCACTCTGAGGTCGTAATTTCAGACATTTACTTTCACTAACTGTTTGACAAAGTGTCAGCAAAGAACCGTGGAGTGAATTTTGGATGATTGTTGCTGTCATCATGTTTCAGTGCTGGATCTTGTTTAAACTTTGTAGTACGTGCTTTGTGGATCTAGTTTCCCACCTCTCACCACTAATCAACCCTACACTTAACAGACCCAGTGAGAAACCGACTTTGAGTGCTCTCCTGCAGTAATGCCACTGGGAAGGTGATAAGTAGTTTACTGTAGTAATTAAACACCCCATTAGCACATAGCAGCCTCTGTTTAAAGTGCTCTACACCTAATAGTTTTCTTTATGGGCACACACACACACGCTTTTCGGTCAGTTGAAGGGTGGTTGATGTGTTGGAAAGGGCAGCGGCACTGGAGTGCTGTGTTCATTCTCTTTCCGCCAGGAAATCAATAATAGACCAGCTGACCTGACTGTGACCTGTGTTACACGTGCACGGAGGCATGCACACATACACACATGCTTTGTCACATCCACTGTCCGGAAAGAACAAAGCAGTGACGGGTGTGGCGTTGGTCTTCAGGAAGTCACACTTGGCTAAAACTTCCCGGACTGAAACAAGGCTGATGGTTTTAAACGCTGATTTAATTACTTTTTTTCTTAATTTACTTTGTTTTCTCTTAAATACAGCGGCTCATGGCTTTTGAATTGTTTACATTACTTTGATATGAATGGCCAGTTTATGGACATATTGGTTCCTTTTCAAAAGGAGCCAACATTTCTTGCTGCGGAGTCAAGAATTTTCAGGGGGAATTTTCAAACATGGGGGAGCAAAGGCACAGAAAGATGTGTGACGAAAGCCCTTGGCGAGATGCAGGCCCATGATGTGCATTTACAAGCATCGAGCATGAACAACATGCTCTGTGGCTGTTCAGCCATCAGTAGCCCCTGGGGCTGAAATCTGCCTTGTCTCAGCCTGGTCATACATTCCAGTCCAGTCATGGAAGACTCTCAATCTCCATCGGAAGCAACAAAGACAGCTCAGACCCCACCTCCTCCTGAAGGAAGTGCCCTGGGGTATAAGAAGGGGCCCTTTAATTGTTGTGGGTCAAAAATAAAGTAGGACACATTGATCACACTCGTGTCATGTGTCACTGAAGATACAGAGAACAAACAGACAGACAAAGCGACGGCATCATAGTGTATCTTCTGAATGCAAGCAGCTTTTACTAGTCTATGAAATATACATGATTGTCTGTCCGCATACATGTTTTTGCCAAGTGTTGCATACATGTGCAATCTTCTGAACAAATGCAAGACTGCATGCGTGGCTAATGCGCACACATTGTATTTAAGATGTGCGTAATTGAAGCCACATGCGTCCCATAAAGTCACAGCAGCTTAGCTTTTACTCTGTCATCTTCATCGTGTGGACTCTGAGGAGCAGACCAGCAGGTTATAATCCCTGCTCTTTAACTACCGCACAGGATTAACAGGCAGGAGGGGGGGGGATCTGGCACCCATGTGGAAAATAAAGAGTCTTATGGAGACTTTGCTCTGATCCCGCTGTGTTAAATGGATACGGTGGAAGAAGCACAGAGAGAACAAACCAAGCGAATGTGCTGTACTTTTGTCGGCTCATGTTCTTGCCACTGGGGTGAAAAATAAACTAACTATTCCCTAATAGGATCAACGTATAATCTTGCAAACGCTTACATCCATGAAAAATAAAGACTGAGGTGTTAAGTAAATGCACTCACACTCTGATCTGTTACAAGAGGAGGTGTTTGGAGCCACATAGAAGCAAAAAATATGAGAACAAAGATGAAACAATCAATCTTGTATTTATCATTCCAAGAAATCATCCATCAGCTTTACCCACTTATCCTTGACAGTTGCTGGGGGGTCAGAGGTGGGGTACACCCTGGATAGCTTGCAAGCCAATCACAGGGCTGACACATAGGGATGATTTGATTACCCTAACTTGCATTTCTTTCGACTGTGGGAGGAAACCAGAGCACCCACACAGGCAAACTCCAGTTCAAGACTGTGCACCGAAAATGGTTCAGTCTGAAATCAGACTTATCTTAAATGCCACTTGTAAACCCACTTCCTCAAACTCATCCTACATGCCACATTTTCTTTTGCATGGACGTTTTCAGTGAGGACATCCTCTTATGCAAGGAGGAGGCCCTGTTTGTATCTGCAAAATCGACCGTCAACCGAAACGTCTGCTGCCACACCGTGCGAAATCAAATCTATCATGAAATTTGACAAGCAGAGAAGAAAACAGCTGTTTCAGAGATGACAGATTAATGGCACTAGTGTCTTGATATTAGAAATTAATTACCAGACATGTATGAATTCATAATGTACCCTGGTATATCTTTGTAGACTTTTGGAAACATTAATACTGTAATTGTTTGTGCTGAAGTCACATGTTTTTTTTTCCAGCGTCATAGCTGTCATGTGTCTGCACGGCAGGAAGCAGTGAGACAAGTTGTCTGGGTCTCTGTCATGGTTGTAGTGCGACTGTCTTGTCTGGAGGTGTGTGTTAATGGTATGAAACTTGGGGAAAGATGATGGCAATTGTGCGTATCCCTCTATTTTGGATTGTCACAGTTGAAGCAAATAAGAGACGCCAACCAGCTGCATAATTCGCATTCCCACTTTACATCAGAGGCCCAATACGTTACGGCTTTTTGGCACAGATGCCAGTTCTAATCTCTGAATCTATCTATTTAACATTCCAGGATTGATGGAGTTGCACATTATTTCTCTGGGAGTGGTTTCAGTGAAGAGTGTGCTTATGCATGCATGTGCGCGTGTGTGTGTGTGTGTGTGTGTGTGTGTGTATGTGAGCCCGTTCTCACGGTGCTGACATAGTAGACCGACTCAGACTGCAAAGAGTTCGATGGGAAAGCGATTCCCATGGGGCTACTTACACAACCATTTTGACTGATTGACAGATGAAGTGCGCGCACACACACAAACACACAACACACTGCATATGTATTAAAAGTCTATCTGTCTTATTGGAGGTACACTGAATATAACAATTCTTTTCCAAATGCACGGAGCACAAATCATTATCGATTACATGACAAGTCAATAGACAGAAATATAAATTGGTAACTAAAGAAAAAATGCAGAAATTGCTTTCTTTAAGCCATTTTCAGCACAAAAAATCCCCCAAAATCCACTTGTCCCACCTTCTAAAACATGAGTAAATAAAATTATAAATATGTTTACTGAATATGTTTGGGTTTTGGACTGTTGGTCAGACAGAAGATCCAATTTGAATATGTTAACTTGGGCTCTGTTATGGCAATTTTTTCTCTATTATGTGACCCTAACCCTGTAATATTTAGCCCAAAAATTTGAATTTTGTCCAAGTTTTATGATTGTTTCAATAATTGATAAGATTTACAACATATATCAAGTATGCAGGAACCACAAGTAAGACCGGTAATTTCATACAACACAAACATGTACAGCTGGGAAGTTATTGAGGGATCCTATTTTTGTCTGTAGGATCCTGCAGGGCTCCTGCATGAGAGGGGTTGAGGGTGGGGTAGCATGAATCTTTCCATCCAATCAGTTTTGGAATTTTTATATATTGCATGTGATGGGCACAAAGAGGAAAAATGAGTGCATGATCCACAGTCATTACATCACTGTTGGTTTCTGCAAATGTTATTTCCTGAATGTCTGGAGCTATACTCAGCCCAGTCACCAGAAGAAAATGTTGGCATTGCACAATGCTTAAAACCATGGATACCTTTCGCTTGTACATTTCTCATGCGTTACATCAATATTTCTAAAGCGATGTGGTATATGAACCCACTTTGTTATCATACTGCAAATGACTGCAGACCATTGTTTGAGGCTGACAACCCACAAAAGCTGTTTTTAGCAAATCATTACTGTATTTCTAGCGGCTTTTTAGCCACAAAAGCGTTTGTTTTTACCAAGATGTTGCTGTGTTTAGTGCCGCAAAAAGGTTGTTTTTTTTTCCTGGGACACTTTACACATTTTCAGCCGGGATAGTGCCATGAAAAGCAGTTGTTTTTTTGCCAAGACAACACTGCATTTAAAGATGGACTTTTGCCACCAAAAACAACCCCCCCCCTCGAGAAATCACTGTGTTTTCAGCCATAACAAGTGGATATTTTAGGTCGAGACATGATCTTTTCCAAACCAAAACCAAGCCATTTTTGTGCTTATACCTAACCACATCTAAACCACAGAGCTGTTGAAATGTAAAGAAATGTAAAGTTTAAACAAATCCAGTTATGTACAAATGTAACATATTCATTGTTTGCAGAAACAAATAATGAAAGCATTTATTCTGGTGATTGGGTTGCTATACTATCACAAAACCATTTTAAAGGAAGCATTAAAAGCAGAATATTGCAATTTGTTCAACTAAAATCAGTATCTAAATTAAGCATTAATGCTGATGAGATGAATAAATCCATCTACTACGAATAGAAAAAACAAAACAACCAGGCACTTGTTTTTTTTTCTTGCAAAGAATCCTTCCATTTCACCAGCTGTAAGTGTCCGCTTACCAAAATCATGCTCACCTCTGGTGTTTGAAAGTCTCCAATTGTCATCTGCTCAGTTCTGTTTGGCAGTGGTTGGGGCTACTGCTGAGTTGTGACCTTAATTTGAGTTTCAAATCACTCCATAACTCAGATGGAGGCCTGGAGGAACTCACATAAACACACACATGCATGCAGGTCAAGGGCTGAGTGCTGATTACTCAGACCATCTCCATTGCTGCCGTCAGGCCACAATCAGTTTGTCTTAGTTCAAGTGGAGCGAGCCACGCATTTTCCCCACTTATTTATGCTACAACGCACATGATCCCCCACACCATGCTCCAATCTGGACACACACAACAATCACTAGTGATCTACTCTCCATGCAGGATTAGTGATGATTAACCAGCTTCATTAGCTCAGCCTGCTAGTCTGGTAAGAGGGAGAAAGGAGGAGAATTTATAGACTTATATACAGCTGAAAGGGGCTTGATTTGTGTCTGTTTGTGTGTGTGTGTGTGTGTGTGTGTGTGTGTGTACCCAACAATCCAACAAGAGAAAATGCTGAAGGCTATATTGGCAGAAGAGAAAGGACATTGGGTAATTGATATGGATAAGGGTGCATATGAAGTTATTGATTTTATGTCTTTGATTTTTATGCATTTTATTGAGCTAGCAAATAATGATACAATCATGAGGTAAGTATTGTGTTTTCTAAGAAAAGAAGCAGCCATTCTATATGAATTGCACATTAATTTGACCATAAAAAATCATTCTTTTCAAGTGCTAGAAAAAGAAAAAAGTGTTGTCTCTACTGCCACATCTTGAATTGATGTTCAGTTGTATTGTCTTCTAGTAGGCTGAGGGTTGGGGCAAAAAAGATAACCAAGCCATCATTTCCTTGCAGCACACATTAAAAGCTTGCCTCATCTTGTAGACACACAGTCTACATCCTGTGTGTAAGAGCTTGCCATTTGCTGCCTTTTTTTAGAAGGCATTCTCCTCCCCTTCCGCTTCCTGTGTGTTAACGTTTATAAAATCGCTGTCGAAATCACTACGTGAAACAACAGCAACCTCCGAGCTAGCAACCCCCATGCTGAAAGTGGCAAGTCTTGATGAAGATTTGGATTATGCAAAAAAGCAGGCCTGCTTATTCTTTCAGTTGACGGCTTTAACAATTCCACTTTGCACAAGCTTCTGTGATATTGGATCAATAATGTTCTCCTAGAGCCACATACAGCCATTAAACATCTGTGGTTTGAACAAGTCCAGTGAGTTCCTCAGAGCAGAAGTATAGGCAGGCGTCACCTCTAGGCCACTGATGATCAAACTATGCTTGTCTTTTACTAGTAAAAATTGCATCACATAGACGCCACATCTTGTTTTATCTAGTTTTCTGATTTTAAAGCCAGGGCCCGCCCCTCCATGTGCAATGTTGCATCAAAAGAAAACAATCATGAAAGACACGTGAAAGATCATGGCAAGCTCATCAAATTGAACCTGTGAAAGTGAGTAGTGTTTCCAAAATATTAATTTATCAATACATATCCATTATGCATTTTTTAAAACATTTTAAACCTTATTTTTCAAAGAATTGGCACACCAGTAGCTTTCTCACTCTCATATTATTAATGTTAACTACAGTTATTCTGTTGTTCTGTGCTATCAACCAAGAAAAGTAGTCCTTGTCATGTTATATGTATCTTTTAATGCATACATTTAAATTTATGCTCTAAATGTCTATTTTCGAGTGGCATCAAAAATGGCATTAAATATTGATGATTTTTAAGTGGCTGTATTGTAGTTTGAAATTTCAGTGTCGTTACAACACTAAAATTGTGAAAGACAAAAAGTGGGATTTTAAAAACCCCCTTTCTCAAATTACAGCTTTGGATATTGAAAAAAGCACAGGAAGGAGATAAAGCGGGATGTACAGTGGAGAGAAATAAAACAGTGCAGTTTGAAGTCCAGTCCCTGGACCATCCCAAGCAATCTCAAGTTTTCCCAACACGCCTTGCAAGCAAATTAATGGTTTGCAAAGCAAAGTAGGGGTTAGGACCAATTTCCAGCATGTTAAACACAGCTGCGCTCTATTCTACCTTCCCAGTGATGTCTGTCTACTCCATCACTATGGGAGATAGGTTACTCAAAACAATTCGTAGTGTTTGGTAAGGCATTCTCCATGGAGAAATGACTAGTTCTTGTGAAGCAAGAGCTGAATTTATATGGACATTTAAATGTGGATCTTCACACTTAAGCTGTGATGTTTCACTTCCCACAATTCACACGTATACAGAAAGAACTGTAGCATCATGGCTCAGAAACAAAAGATCCAACACAAAAACAAAAGACCAAACAGTATGACAGATTTGTCATGGAAAGTTACGACAACTTCTAAGAGACAAAAATAGGAAATGTCATTTTGGCCAGAATTTGGGGAAAAGGGTAGTCGAGCCTGTGCACAGACTTCAGATGTCTCAAGTTTGTTCTCCAGCACAAATACGCACAAAGACAGTCTAAATACTTTGAGTTAGTGCGCATAAAGTTCAGTGTTGCAAATAGGACTATAATGTCTCTGACATAAAGCCAGTCTGACAGCTGACAGATATTTTGGATGTAATCTGTGGTCGCACCGCCATTCACACATTGCTTTAGCCAATACCACACACACACACACACACACACACACACACACACACACACACACACACTTTACCTCAACTTCTCCTTCTGTATCAACTGTAGTGTTGATACAATACCTGATTTTCTTTGCTTTTGCAGCTTATGTAACCATTATGCAAGATCCCAAGTCTTCAAGGTCGGGCCTCATTATTGCTGTGGGCCCTTCATATTAATCTGTCTTTAAAATGTTTGAAGTCCGCCCGGGGCTTTAGATGTGCCTGCCAATGATTGGGGGGATATTTGGAGCACACACTCCTCAAGTTGCTCATTCCTGTGACTGAGCCAGAAAGCCCTCATTAAATGCACAGGCAGACAAAAACAAAATGCAGTGAAAGATGATACCCACATATTAGTGCTTGTGCTAATTTCTTAAATCCTGTATTTCCTCACTAATGTGTGGTGTCCCCCCCCCCCAAGCCAGAATCATTTCAATATTTTTGCATTTATTGCTTAATGTATGATATTAGCTGGCAGTTGATTAAAATGCTTGTCATATTCACAGGAAAAACAGAAATATGATCAAATACTTCCATAGATGGCTAGTACTCATAAATTTCAACCAAATCAAGCTGTGCGTAGTTGGAATAAGTTGTGTAATCAAAACACAAACGTTTTGGCAGTTATGCTTAGCCGAGTTTTGCAATTTCGGTTCCTTTTTGGAAATGAGATAAATTACCCCCACAATATGCTGAAACAAAACATCCCTTTTGTTGTCAGAATGTGATTCTCGGATGAAAACGTTGGACAGATTGTCCTCTGCTGCATGCTGGGAAGGACAAAACAGGCTTGAAGTTGTGTAACTTGGCCAGTTTGTGAGTGCATATTTTTCTCCACGGATTTTATGGAGGTATATTTTATTACAGTATACTCAGCCATACTCTTGGCCAGACCAAATGCAACTTATGTAATTATAATGTAAATGTTGCTTAAATGTCCATGCAGCAAGCAAAAATACATATTGTACCCAGACCTGTTCCTGCATTATGGTGTCCCACCTCCCCCTCGTGATTTAAAAAACCTACACAGTTTCCCAAAGTCCAGTGTTGAATTTCATTTATCACTCATTGTTAGACATGTATATGGACACGGACTGAGCTTTCTGTCTCTGTGTTCATTTCATAATTTTGCACATTTTCTGAAAGCATAAGGATGTAACTGAGCAGTATTACTAGAAATTGTGGGGGCAGTTCAGCACATTCCAAGCAGGACATGATTGCAGAGACATTTAAAAAGACATTTAAAGACATTTAAAAATGTCAAAATGGTAAAAATTGGTAACAAAGTAAAAATATAGTTCTCCAGCAACATGTCATGATGTGTTCAGTACCAGTGCCAACAACAATACCTTCAAGGATACATAACAGAGTGGTGCAGCAATGAGTCCTCTAATGCAAAAATTAGTTATCATTGTAGCACTGCTGGTTCCCTCGTCTCAGTGTCAACAGGCTTTTGGTTAGATGCTTGAGATAAGGTCTGCGGATAAAAAATGCCTTAGAGTAATTCACGATTTGTTTTATGACGTCAAATACTGCATCAAATCCCCCACTCAAAAATGTTGAAGCCTTTACATTTCTTCAAAAAAGACAGTTGCATTTATACTTCAAAAGTCATAAAGGAGGTATTAATTTGTGACGATAATTTTGCTGAACAAAATGTACGAGCATCAAAAACTGTTGTTTACTTTCTGCAATAAGCCCTAAATCCAATGGAAAATCCCAATTGACTTTTCATCACGAGAATCAGGGCAATGTTATCTTCCAAACTGGCCTACAAATAAATGTCATCTCTGCTGCACTCTTCCCACAACCTCCCTCACTTTTGACTCTGCCCTGTAGTACCACATGAAATGAACACCCTTCATTTTCATATGTCCACAGAATATAAAACTAAAACCCAAATAATTACTATGAGATAAAGCAGAAAAAAGGTGGGAAGCAACACATTTTTGCCATTTTCATGATACTAATGACATAATCTACTACGAAAAATGCTGACATATATATATTTTTTAAATACATTGAATAATCAGTGACCTGTACAGATTAATTATTTCTGCACCAATGATATTGTAGGTTTGACTATTGATGATTGATGATGATTATTATTTGGTAATTATGACTAAGTGTGTTAAGGTAAGGAATAGAATAGCGAGAACAGACTATTTACATAACTTTACTATAATGCAGCCTTAAAAACCACGATATCCACAAGATGTGTAGTCTTACATCACAACATTGTAATGTGGATCTACTGCCAGCTCTAAGTGCAATAAGACACACTGATGTCTAAATCACAGTAGCTGCCGCCCTTCTCTTCGCATTGGAATGGGTGGTATGATAACTGCATTTACAACCACAACAGCTCCACATGACACTCCAACTGCATGACCTCACCAGCTGACGGCTCATAACCTCACATTTTACAACCCGATGCCACTGAATTGCTTTCACATTGGGTTGTGTATGTTGTGTAATCGGGATGCATAATTCGGTTACCCCTTAGGCTGCGTCAAAGACAACCCCAAAACAGGTGGAGAAGCCTGTTAATCGTTAACTGTGTGACAGAAACATGTACAAACATGCTCACACACACATACACACACAGCAAGCGGGGGTGGTCACCACTTAGATGCAGATGTGCACCTTTAGGAGGTTCCAGGTCAGTGAAAGCAATCTGTTACATGCATGAGGCTGACCTGTAACAGACAAAAAAAAAGAGAAGTGTTGAAAAATACTTGTACATTCCTCTGGATCAGTGCTGTGGCACTGAAACTCTGCTCAAGGGTCGTTTAAAGCCAGCTACAACACAAATAGGAAAGAAAACAGATCAAAAGTACACATTTTTGAATGTTCCTTTAGTGTCTGTAGTCGCTCTAAGTGATCTCTTCCTGGACCTTCCTTGAATAACACCACACACGTCATTCTTGATTTTAGTTTATATGAAGCCAGACAGCATGACTTTGCCATCACAGATGTGTAAGTATACATGCCTGTGGTTGTAGAAAACACATTTGGAAGGCAGAGATACTCGAGTGTCCATGCCTCAAGTGGCAGCCTGTGTTTCCCTCCCGCTGGCAGATCTGTAATCTGCAATCCATCCAATAATTCTAGAGACATTTCACTCAGAACCACAAATGTCAACTTCATGGTAGCACAGTAGTAGAGGAAAAGTCCAAAGAGTCAGTGGGAATCATCCTCTGGAAACCGCAAATGTCGGCACCACATTTTATAGCAATCCATCAAGATGTTGAAATACTTCACTAAGATATGTAAAAACCTAACCTACTGGTTCAGAGGATCACTAACGTAAGTAGGATCCATCATTGAGGAACCATGAAAGTCTGCACAAAATTCCACAGGAATCCATGTAAAAGTTGTTCACATATTTCAGTGTACAAAGTAGTGAATAGCCATTCGGTGTTGAAAGGGGAACTATTATGCTTTTCCTTATTTTCTGTCATGAACAGTATGCAATGTTAAAATGTCAGATGTTCATATCAAACATAGTGGAAGTTTCAAACAATGAGGTAATTGCGCATAAAGCAACTCAAGTGACCAAAACCTTCACATTTCAGGCCATTCTGAATACTTTTTTCTAATTTTGAAACAAAGTGATGTCAGCGCATGTCAAATTCCTTGTTTATATTGTGTACACTGCTGCAAAGCTACAACTAAAAAAAGTTGAATCCATACATCATTTTAACCATATAGTACTACAGCAATGGATTGCTTTATTATAAAATTTGTGATGAAAACCTGTTACAGTGTATAATGATAATACTAATAAAACAAGGCTGACCATGACACACATTGGAAAGTCTTAATTCCAGGCCTTCTGCCTTGGCATTTGTCCCATGTGCTATCGTTAGGGTCAAAACTCATTGGAGTCTTGCAGGATTTTCACCCTGTTCATTGCTCAAGCCTGTGGATTAAAGGCTTTATTAACAGAGAGCTTTTTTCATGAAAAGAAGATTTGCTACTTTGTCTCTATTCACTGGGTTACACTGAGGATATGTCCAACAGCATTTGAAGGCAGCGTGTGTATGCATATATTACTTTGAGTGGGGATTGTTTTCTCCTGCTGCCTATCCCATGTCAGTCACAAGTGTATGACCAGATGGTGACCAATAATAACACGGTTTTGTCAATGCATTGCCACAACGCTGCAGGCTAATAACGGTCTCATTGATGACTCAACTTCAGGAAAAACTGAGCGGGGAAGGGGGAGCCGTGCTGTTTGTTATTGGCCACAGAATTGCTGTCAATAAGTCATCAGGACAATAATGATTCAGAGAGGACAGTCACATCAAGTGGCAGTGAAAATCAAACTGTGTAAGAGTGATGATGCATATTATTAACAATGTTAAAAAGAGGAGATCATAACAGTGAGGTGATTAACCTTAAATTGGGGATAACTGACGCAGTGCATCACAGCAACAAGTGCCTGCGTGTGTGTGCTTCAGGTGTGTTACCATAGTAATATTTCCCTCACTTTCTGGCCCCTTTTGATTTTCTGTGTATGCGTTGCCACGGAAACTGACATTTTCCTCTGCCCGTGGCTTTTTGCGCCATTGTCCTTTTGTCTAAAATAGAACAGAAACCACATGCTGCAGTGCACTGTATGTCCAAATGGCATTAGTCATTCAACGTCATTGTGCCAGTCCAGTTAACAAAGTCATTAATCTTTCCAGTTTAACATCTGTCAGCTTCACAAAGCAGAAATAAAAAATCAGGTGCTGAATAGAAGCTTTACATAACATTTTACATACAAAACACTTCACTTTAAGTCCCCTTATTTAGCATTAAAAAGCAGTATTTTGATAAATGGTCAAAACCCATGCGCTTCTCAGTGAGCTGTTGTTTGGCTTTTATGAACTGCATTTTCAAATCACTCTTTGCATTCTTTGACCTCACATGTCTAATCATTTTCTTTCCTGCAAATCATTCATGATATATTGTGGTTTATTTCTGCTAATGCAAAATTGCATTAAGTGTAGTGAACCAGCAGAAAATACCATTTGTTAAAGTTAGGATTATCTGATTAGATCTGCTCAGCCATTCCAGCAAACAACATCTGCTAATAAATAAGGAGAAAAACAGACTGTGTAAAGACATAGCAACCAGCTATATTTTGGAGATAAACATAAAAAGTTAAAGGATTGTAACAGTAGCCGCATAGCAGATCTGTCTCTATACAGGCTGTTCAAACAGTGTTACATCCCACACTGAGTTCAGGCATTATGAATGCTTTGGTTGTATGTTCCAAAGGCATTCAGTGTTATGGTGCATGAGCAGTCGACCGTATATGAAGTGAATGAAAGAAGGAGAAGATGGTAATGTGATGCATGGTCCAGTGACATGTGACCTCAATGGGTTAGAAAACAATGTTAGGAGATTGGTTGTGATATCATCTTTGTATGCTATAGTTTAATAACTCCACTGATAGAGACAATCAAATTAGGATTTTCTTACAGGGGAGGATGAGAAAAAACATGAAGCGCTACTCTTAATTTTTATCATGAACTCAAAACGAGTTATCACCATGGCAATCAGCTCCTGTGTTTGTGTCTGCTGCTGTTAAGACCAGGCTTGAATGTCTGACGAGGTAGACTTGGCCGTCGATTCGAATTGCTTGAAGGCTGAAATAGATCCCAAATCACGTTTTTTTTTTCCTCCAGTAAGTGAAGTGCCAAAGTAGAAAGGGGGTCTATTTAAAGCTGAAATCTGTAGCTTTCCACACACTCTGTATTATGTTTAGTTCGAAAACAACATTCATCATAAACTCTTAGTATTATTTGTCCTTCTGCGACCCAAGAAAAACTGAGGCTTCTTCTTTTGTTTCTCTGGTGAAGAACAGGGCCGTAGCGATAACATTTTTTCTGGGGATTTGGGGGTTTTAGCAGCCTGTGGGAAAGTTCTATTCATTCCCCAACCAAACATAAAACACGTGGTTGGGTTAGGCTGATTTTAGTATTTTTAGACTTAAGATTCTTAAAGGCCAAAACGAGGAGTCTTTATTTCCCTACCACAATGTTATTCCTGGCCAGCCCAGTCACCACAACAAAAATATTGGCAATAAATGTTCCTGCAAATCACCGATACATTACATTTGTTCATTTCATAGAAGTCACATCAACATTTCTAAAGTAACATAGTACCACCACCTACTTGCAATAAATTAACATATATTCATTAAAGTGAACCTGGTCCTGATTTTCTGCTGCTTTCAGTATACTGCTGCAGCTCAGTCACAAAAGAAAATGCTGGAACTGCATGCTTCTACAAACTATGAATATGTTTCATTTGTACATTTTATACATATCATAACATCATCACATTTCTAAAGTGACATGGTATATGAGCTGACTTTGTTATTGGGAGTAGGAGGGGATGGTGGATGGTGCATCACCTTGGCAGATCACTGTTGGAGACCAACAAACAACAAAACCAGTTGTTTTTTTAAGCAAGTCATTGCTGTGTTTCCAGTGAATTTTCAGCCACCAAACGTGGTTGTTTATTGGCAAACCACCTCTGTTTTTTTTGCCAAAATAGTGCCATGAGAACCGTTTGTTTTGTACCAAGACATCACTGCATTTCCTGATAGGATAGTTCCATGAAAAGTGTTTTTTTTTTACCAAGTCATTGCTGCGTTTTAAGTGGCTTTTTGGTCAATGGACATGGGCCTTTTTGAGCGACCCTTCGCGCTGATAGTGCCATGAAAAGATTTTTTTTGGTGACTGTGTAGTCAGATTTGGTCCAGGTGTATGCCTGTGGTTCATACCAATAATCTGTCTCAAAAGGTAAAATATGCAGCAGCTACCACAAACTAGCTTCCTTTTTTTACATTACAGTATGCTGCAGATTTCAATGTGTGAAACGATAAAATTGACATGTGCACCAACTCTGCTTTGAGCACAATTGATCTGCATTGCTCGCCAGACATGTTGCGAGCCACTAGTGAGAGAAGTGGGATTTACAGTGTTCTTGGACAACAAGTCCAACCAGGATAAACATATAATCTTATCTGAATGCACTTTAAGAAAATCACGTGAAGAATGTTCTAAAATGAATATCTAAATATCTCTGTGATTACACAGTAGCTTCAGATGTGGTTTGTCTTAACATGACAACAAATAGTCTAACATGATCATTCAACAAGAATCTACTCTTTCATTGAAACGTCTCGGTTTGTAAATTTGAATGCGTGCCCCTGCAGGTCACACAGGCTTTCAGCTCATTGTTACCAGAGTCCAGCCGTGATACCAGGATTTAGTCTGGCCCCCATTCGCTCTTCTGTCAGCATTCCATGGGTTTCATGGGTTGACACTTGAGAACTGAAGCTCATCCATCCCCTTCAAAAATCCTGCTGGGCAGAACCAGCTAGACTGAGGAGAGGCCTCTTATTTAACTTTTCCAACTGTTTTTCTTTTCTTCTGCAGTGTGTGTGTATGTGCGGGTGTGTACAGGCATGTGTGTGTGCCCCCCTCAAGCTGTGTGTGAGGTCAAGCGGGGGGGAAAAGGGTTTCCTCAGCCAGCGATAAGGAATGGCATACACACAAACAGCTGTGCTGGATAAAATGCTCTATTACAGGGGCCAACGTGCAACCGTGTTTTTGCTCGACTCGTGACGCACACATGCACACGCACTCAGGTGGCTCTCCAGGTTGCCTGTGTCCACATCTTGTTTTCCTTCCATGGCTGAGTGATGGCTCTGTTGCTTCACTGCACTGAGTGAGGTCAAATAACAAGAGAGTTGACAGCGGGAGGGATGACTTCAAGAAAATATTGTTGATGGGGGCTAAATCATGAAAAATGATTCAAAATGATTGATTCAGTTTGTCTCAGCCCCAGTCCACATGCACACTGTATTTTTGAAAACAGTGTGTTCCCTCCTTCGTTCTCAATTAGAAATACCCATCCACACAAGCACTGTTAAAAAAACCCCACTCCAAATCAAAATACAAATATAAAATTGAGATAACTCTAAGCTGAAGCCATACAAAGAGGAGCAAAAAGACGAAGACGATGTTGGCCAATCAGAGGCCTAAATACAAGCTATGACTGGAAGGCTACCTGGAACAATGACCTCTGTAGCACATTCTTACGCCTCTGTTCATCAGTATAGTGGAAGAGTAACTGAATATTCAAGCGTAAACATGTGAAAAGTCATGTTAGCAGGGTTAGAACTGCTGTTTGGTCACGTCTACCATTGCATGAAATGTCACCTCATTTTTGATGCCTCACGAAGGAGATAACACTCTCAGGTCTCAACCCAGACACTTCCCCTGTTGAAAAATTAGTTTCTGAACATCTTGGGACAGAGCTTCACAAAAGATCTCACACTCCTGCAGCAACAGCTACAGTCCATACAGTCTTTGATGTATTTGATTGAGCTTTTGGTGTGCTGAGACACCATCAAAACGTTTGAAAGTATGGCTATACTACACGCCACTCCATTCACATTATGGCTAACAAATCAGTTCCCTATTGGTATCTGTATCACTTTAAGGGCACTGTTGGTGCTACTGATATCATACGTTTTTACTCACCTAAAACACAGTTTCTGCTTGAAAGAAAGGCCAAAACTCATAGAAAAAGCTACATTTATAAATTTACCCTAGTACAAGAGGACAAAGCCTCAGAAAAACCCATTTTTAATAAATATGTCAAGAAGAATAAACATTATTCATGATGAAATTCAGTTCTTTCTAGATGTAAACTGATGTAAAAGGGTTTATCTGTGGTTGCAGCAGCACAAAATAAAGACCATATAAACACAGACACATTGGAGTACACTTGTAAGCCCTCTGTCTGGATAAGGCATTAGATAAATTGCAGCAATGTCTCCTCTCTTTCTCTTCCCCCTCTCTCTTAACCTCTCCCTCTTCCTGACCTCTTCCCTCAGTAGACACAGAGGAATGCATGACCAGAGACGTAGATGACTCAAATGTTCATAAAGCGCTCTCTGTGTTTCCAGCAATTCATTTCAATTCAATTTCACCTTGATTACAGATTAAACTGCAAAGTAAACCTGTCTGCAGCAGAGTGCAATGACTCACGCTGCTATATTCTTTTGGCCGCATAGTAACCACATCTCCTCCTCCACATATGCTTTGCATCCTTGATGCTGCTTAACGTGTGGGGAGCATATTGCAATCCCATCAGTGCAAGGCCACTTCATGTCCTCACTTGCTCCTTTTTTCCTCAGCACACTATGTCTCTGTTTATCTGTCTGTGGAGGTTACTTCAGTTTTATACATTAAGTTTGGCTCAGGCTCTACTATTTGCAAAAGTTATATCCTGCACACATGTTGTAGAGTTTTCATGTTTGTTATTTACTTTGCAGATCTGCAATTGTACATGTTATCTAATATAGCCTACTCCCAAACTCATCATCTATGAGAATCACATAAATAATTTTTTTCCAATACTTTTTTAATAGTCAAAGAATGCAGAGGCCAAAAGTTTACTCTCTTTCACATGCATCAAGTCTAGGGAACATTCACTATTGAATCCACTATTTATTTGTCACATGTTCTGATAGTCTTTGTGTCAACTTTTGTCTCCCCTAGGGTGATTTCACCTGGAGCAGCCTGTCAGGACGGAGTGTGCGTCTGACGCCGGTTGACATCCAGAGCCTGTCGGAGCTGGAGAGGGCCAGGCTGCAGGAAGTAGCCTACACCCGTTTACACCAGGACTATGATCTGGGATGTCAGATAACTATGCCAAAAGGTAGGAGCAAGTGAATGCATATTGCATATTGTTACATAATATGGGTGGGATTTACTGCTTCAGAGAGCATCGGCTTCTCAAGACCCTGACATGTATGTGACTGGTTAACTGTGACAAAACACATCTGTGATTGACTCTGGAACTGCTCTTTTGCTATTCTTAACTCGTCTTTGCTTGCGCAGCTATTTTCAAGTGCCCCATAAAGAAAAGCCAAAATTCGAGCCTCAGACCACATCCTCTTGTCATCCTTCAAGTGTACTTAAGGGAAATCATGTATGGTCCATGTTTGGGAAGTTGTGACAGCACATGAATTCAGATGTAAACCATGCTTCACATTGGGATCGTGTGCTTCCTGATTTGATGGGGTATCTGTTAACCCCCTCCTCTTAGTGATACACAACTCCCTTTCTGCTGCAGCGGAGGCTGAGTGCAGTCACCCCTCCATCTATTAAAAGGTCCTAAATATTGCAAAAGCAGACTGAGGCCCTGTCTTTAAGCTAAACAACTGTATTTTGGTCTTGTAAACTGAACCATTAAGTGAATAAGGGTTTGGAAAATGACAGAATTAGACAAATTAACCCAGATATAGCAGAAATGGGCAGAGCACTGAAACTGGTACGGATGGTGGTTTGTTTCCCACTGGGCCCACCCATGCTAAAAATGTCTACATGCATCACAGTTTATAGAAAGAGAAATATACATAATCCCACTCAACTGAAAGCAAATATGTGGGCAATCAGATTGAATGCTAATATTTATATAAAGGGAAATTACGGTTCTGCACAACATGACACAAGCAGTAGGACGATCAAACAAATTTTAAATGAGAACTGCATTTATTTAGTGTTAGACTAGTAGTAGCGAAAGAAGCAGAGGCCACATTATCCAGACTTTTGCTCCCTTGAAAGCTCCTACACTTCCTATAATGTAATTAAGTTGCATCTTTCATTAGGTTTCCCCTTCCCAGTAAATACCCATGCTCCCAGTTTGTATTGCAGACTTCTTGTAGATGATAGTCAGTGTGCCCCCAGTTTGGAGAAGCAGACTCATAAGGCAGGCAATGTACTGCTGTGGAGGGGTCCAAAACTAAGCAGATTTTTAGTTTTTTTGTGTTATTGTGTGACTTTGGCATTTAAACGGGTTAGTTCAGATTGACTAAACTCACACAATAACACAAACAAGCTAACTGATTGAGGCAGTGGTAGATTAGCAGCTGCTGTGTTCAGCCTGCCAAAATTAAGTAAACTGACCTTAATGTAAAATTATAAAAAACCCTAGATTGGCAGACTTATTTGAAAGACTAAAAACTGCTGAACTGCTGCGGTATTTAATCTGTGGGTGCCCACAGTTTTTCTGTGGAAACATTTTTGGTGTGCTCATTCGGTTTTACCTCCAATTAACGTGTTCAAGCAGTAGTTCCCAGCCTAATTGTCTTTTGACCCCACAAATGGATTCATGTCTGTGTATGGCTATAAGTCACAGATTGCATAGTAGGCAAAAAGTCGTCTTTTTTGCTTTCTCAGATTAGTTTGAATTTTATACAGGTGAGAAAAGGTAAAATAAGCTAATAATTCCAGTTGAAAAAGGTTTAAATTGTCCAGCTAAACAGTTGTTTTCATGTCGCACCAGATTGCTGTGTCCAGACTAAAGTATGTATTATAACTGACAGAAATGATGTCCCATAGTGCACTGTATAGGAGTGGAGTGGTCGCTGCAGCAGTGGTATGGTGCAGCCGGTGGATTATCCAGGGCCTTGCATTCCAGCTGAAGGTTAAACCTTTCCCCATCATGATTTAATACGTACTTGTCTGTGTTGCTTATGAATTCCAGAGCCCCTGACGGCCGCCATGTGCTAGCAAGGGAAATATTTCAACTCGTGTGTAAGAGTTTTGTGTGTGTGTGTGCGCGCGTGTGTGTGTGAGTGAGTGCTATTTCAGCAGCACTAATGTGGGCTTTTCAGCCCTGCTGTTTCTCATATTTATCCGAGTGCCATGGGGTCATGTTTCTAGTGTTTTTTCAAGAACCAAAAACAGATTAAAGAAGAGGGAGACAGAGAGGGATGGAACGAGGGTGTGATGAGACAGAAAAGAAGCAAAAGTTCATCAGAGATTTTCACAACTGCTTGGGAAGTTGGGCCGGGGAGGTTCGGGGGATTTCCGTACGGCTTTTGGAGCCATCTGTCAAAAATCCAAACCATTTCCTATCTGTACTTCTCCCCGCTCGCTCTCTCACTGCCCTCACTCTCCATCACAACATCTGCTTCCCCCCCCCCCCGAACACACACACACACACTCTCTCTCTTTTCCACCTATTTTTCTCTCATGCACCCTAGGATTTGTGCTATGGTTTTCCTTACAGCTTGGTTCTCATATTTCACCATAGTGTAAATAAATTTATTTCCAAAGAACAGCAGCAACTTGTTCAGATATGTCAGAGAGAGTTGGACACATGAGGAAACTGAACCTGTTTCCTGACGTAACGGACTACCATCGTGCGTGTTGTTGGGGTTGGATAAAATATCCTGAACCCCCCGAGTGACTTATTCGATACAGCTGAAGGAACATCTGGGGGTTCAAACTGAGGCTGCTAAACCAGAGGATCAAAACAGAGTCTTCCACAAGAGGTTTACAGAGATCTGATGACCAAAAGAACCTAATGGCAGAGTGACCAAATGATGGCAATAAAAGCTGCTGAGGTTTCACAAACTGACATCCTGGCTCCAGATGATGACTTGGAGACTTTAAAGTTGCATTTGCCATGGTTTCCAGATTTCCCTGATCATTAATCAGCAACTTCATGAGTCATTCATCATGTTGACAGCTGACAAGTGGCTTTCCTACTTTCAGAGCAGCCCAAAACCTGGATGTAAAGCTTCCACATAAACATATTAAACAACAATAAATCCTGAATGCGTATTAGCCAGAGATTTAATATGTTTTTCTGCTGGCTAATACCATAGCTGAACCTGTCTGACGTTTAGTTAAATGGATTTCAGCTCATAGACAACCCCCCCCCCCCATAGTTAATTTACATCTGCAATCCTGACATAGGCTTATTCAATATAATAAGCAAGATAAGATAGAGCAGATATGGAAACCATTTGTTTCAGATGATTTATTTTCTTGTTTTTTTTCTACCACAGATGGGCAAAAGAGGAAAAAGTCCCTGAGGAGGAAGTTGGATTCGCTAGCAAAAGAGAAGAGTAAAGACAAAGGTACGCCAAGTTCTTTTAACACGCACTCAGAGGTTTCTCTTCTCTTTCACCGTCTCTTGGTCACGACTCAGCACAGGGCCAGTCTGCGGTCTCCGCCCATTGGGCAGGTGAACAGGGAGGTTATAAAAACACAGTTTCTGTTTACTGGGCTTAACAGTTTATATTTAGCTTAAGTGGAGGGACTCCTTGTAAGGGGACTGGCTCTGAGAAGCAGCCACTCTGCTGCATTAAGCAAAGCATATTTGGCAGAAAGAAAGACTTAATCAAATGGAGCCCAGTTGCAGAGAGGAGCAGGAGACTAAATGAACTGGTCTACACTTGTCAAATTTGTGCTGATTCCAGGTCGTGTTTACAGTAAATTCACATGGAAATTAGGTCTGCACTGTATATATGTATTTTTGTGTGGGAAAAACACATTGGAAAAAATGAGATATTACACTGCTATTTTTTTGAGCAGTCAACCCAGCTGACAGAATAAATGTTGGCCTTTTGCAAACCATGGACACATTACATTTGAAGGCTATCTTGTGGCAAAACATTGAAACCTCATGTTTCAACAGCCCTATAGAAAACATATGATAAGATATTGGCACAAAAAAAAACACCCACGTTTGGTGGCTATAAGCAGCTGGAGACGAATAAAATGACTCACTAAAAAAATGACCTGTTTTGTTTGTTTATCGCCAACATTGGTCTGCAGCTTGGCAGACATCTTGCTTATGTGTCTCAGCATCCGCCATCAACCTCCCATTGACGAAATTGGCTTACATACTGTGACACTTTAGAAATGCTGAAATGATATGTATGTAATGTGTGGAATTATCAGATTTGTGGTTTGCAGACACTACAATGCCAACATTTTTTTCTAGCAACTGGGCTGTAGCTGTATTTGATCTGTTTAGCACAATATGGTTATTGCAATGTTCAACATTAACACATACTTTCCTGCTATCATACATCCCTAATAGAAATGTCAAAAATAAGCAACACCGGTGATGATTTTTACTCAGCCTGCAGTGTTCCCACATAGCTGATATGGTGCAAAATGCGTAAATAATGGTCATTACCTCACCCTTGTGAGTGCAGTCATTTTTAGTAAAGCAAAGAAACATAAAATCACTTAAGCTCTTGAGCTGACCTAAGCATTCATAAACAATTCATAAAAAAGCAGTCATGCATTCATCTGACTCTGCCAAGTATGCAAAAAATCATCAAAAAGCCTTTACATTATATGTCATAGTCTGTAATAAAAGAAAAAAGATTAATTTATATTTTGGAGCAATATGTTATTAAATATGTAAATATGTGATGTCTGGGCAAAGTTTAGATTCTAAGTTTAGGTGGGTTTTCCCTACGCGTCATGCCTGGCTCTACCCTTTCAGAGCAGATGGCTCAGATGTATCTGTGGTCTAACATGCCAAATGAGGTTCTAAGTTTAATTTTCTCCCAGGGTCCCTGAATACCAGCGCTGCCTTTCACTTTGAAGTAGGCTGAGCTGTTTCTCTGCAAGAGAGAGAGGGAGAATGCTGGCTTCTGTAATGCAGCCACAGTAATCTGAGTTGTTGTGACCAGACCTCAGTCAAACTATATTTGCAAATAAAGCTCAAAAGATAAAATCTGCTTTGAGCACTTTATGGGTTTTTACCTCCGATAGTATCGAGAAGGTTGTCAGTCAAAGTAAAGATTTACAAATTGGTCTCTAAAATCATTTTTGGCACTTTCAGCATGATGTCCTGTGTGGTAAAGTCATCATGTGGCACTTTGGGCAAATTAAAACAAAAGTTTCGTAAACTTTCCTGACTTTCTTCATGGACTGAGAACACATCGAGCTAATAAAAACACACTGCAAAAGAACTAGTTCTACAAAGAAAAGGGTGCTGAAAACCAAGAATGGCGTTGTAGGTCTGGAAAATGTAGATTTATGAAAATCTGACATGGCATGATAAATGTGGTCTGGCCCTGGATGCACTATGAAGTGCTTTGCATTACGTTCGTGAAACGTTGTACATTATGCGATCCAGATTGTGCATACGTGCAAGCATGTGTATGTGTGCGTGTGTGTTACATAAGCCTGTGAGGCTGCAGAGCAAATTCGTTGTGTCACACTGGTCGTGGTCATTTTGTTCATGAACACTTGTGGTTGTGGAATGCATTTCTCTTCACTGTTTTCCTTTGCCCCTTTTATACACACACACACACACACACACACACACACACACACACACACACTGAACAGCTGCACTGTTTTTTCTCAGCTGCTGGCTCGGGCTTTGGGGTTCTGTATAATGGAATATATAGCCTGCGATGGCCCGGTATGACATCATATCTCTGTGCATTTCTTCAAATGCTTTCTTTCCTCAGTAGTACGACACAAATTTGCACAAGCTAATTGCGATGGCTTTGCTTGACCAGATTTTCTATAAACTCTTGCTCAATTTAGAATCTGTTGCAACTTCTTCCCAAAAACAAATGGACTCTCGTCATACTTTAAAATGAGTGAAATGTGTGCGTTCTGAGCAGTTTCTAAACATGGCCTGTGTGGAGAACATGACATTGCTAGTGGGTGAGAGTCATCAAAGTTGTGCTATTTTGGTCAAAGGCAGTAGAATTAGTGGTCTGTCATATCCAGGGATTTTGCCAACCTTCTTACTGGGATGTCTTATTTTGGAAAACAGATGTGGTGTAGTGGTGTTATAAGAGCTTTAAAGGACATAGTAAACGTGTGTTGCTGAGCTTTCATCACATGAGCTTCAACAGAAGTAATACGTTTTATTGGGAATGTGTTTGATGTTCCTGTTCCATGTTCACAGAGTCTAAAAGCTATTTTTGGAGGTTTCTAATAGAGCTTTATTTTTCCTGCAGCTAACTTTGTACTTTTGTTGTTAAGTTTTCAACCACAATAAAGTTTTGCTCAACTTTCTTTATTATAACCGACATTCAGGCCCCCCAAGAACAGTGCCAGACTTTAAAGACAACTTGATATAGTGACCAAAGTGTGGAATTACAACTTCCAGGTCCATCACATGATGCCATTGGGCCAAAAAAGCCATTTTCCCCATAGACTTACAATTCTTATCCCTACTCTCTTACTCCAGAATGCATACCCCAGGCATTCAGTATAGCACTCTCCCAAGTCATTGCTAATGACAGAACGCATAGGCAGCGCCAAGACAGCTATCGTCAGGACCCTCCACAGCGCGAGGAACATAAGGACTCCTCCGACCTCGTCTCGTCCATTTTACAGGTCTGTCACTTTATCTGCGAATATTACTGTCATTGACTATGGCATATCCCATTGGTCAGCCCATAACTCTTGAAACATCCCTCCTTCAGTTTGCCACCAAGCGACCGTCCAATAAGGAGTTATCCAGCAGTAACTCCTCTTTAAGTTCTACATCTGAGACAGCCAATGAGTCAACGTCACCCAATACACCTGAGGCTGCACCCCGAGCACGCAGGAGGGTGAGACATAATAAGACAATTAATCCCAGTCTGAGCTACACACCTGGGATCAGGCATTTGTGTTCTTTCAGCTGAACCTGTCCAAGTGAAATGCTTGATTCACCTTTCCAGGGAGGCATGTCAGTGGACTCCATCACAGACCTTGATGACAACCAGTCCCGCCTGCTTGAGGCCCTGCAGCTCTCTCTGCCAGCTGAGACCCCTAGTAAAAAGGAGAAGCACCGGGACAAGAGGCTGAGCCTCAATCCCATCTACCGTCAGGTGCCCCGGGTGGTCGACAGCTGCTGTCAGCACATCGAGAAATATGGTGAGCGGCGAACATACATGTTCATTCATCTCACAGGTGCTACAGACAGCTATTGTTCTCTAGTCATTGACTTGTTTTCTTCCTCACTCAGGTTTGCAGACCGTGGGTATCTTTAGAGTGGGAAGCTCCAAGAAGAGAGTCAGACAGGTGAGCTCATTTGGTGTTTTGGTGATGGAGAGTGAAATTATCTTTTTGTGCAAAATGTGCTCTTCACACATTCTTTTAGATTGAACAAAAGTCAAAAGCAGCAAACAAAACCTCCTTTCCAGGAACAGATTGTGTGATAACCATAAAATGCTGTGATGTCCATGGTGCCAGAGCTAACACACATGTTAATATGACACTTTCTTCTTGCATATTGCTAAGCAATACATGCACAGTGATCCAACAGAGCATGTCCTAAAGCTGTATTTGTCAGACAAGCTAATATATTCTTACCAGCACAACATGCACACTAAGTTATTTCACTTACTCCTACACTTTTCATTATCTATTGCCTTTTACTCAACAGCAAAAGAATACATAAATCAGGGTTAGGCGTCATGGGTCAATCAATGTGGGAAGCATCCTTTTAACATGATATTTTCCTTTGTATGTTTTTTAACAGCTTTCCACTTGTAGCAGTTAAGGGAAACCAGACACACTTACTGTTTATTAAGGCGGTGTGGTTATTCATTCACTTATTGACACAAGCACACATCTTTGACCTTCAGGCAGCTGTCTAGGGTTACTTGCAGCATAGTGGAGGTGGACCGCCTCACTTGATTGATTACATTTTAATGAAATAGAAGACTGACCTTTAGGTCGAAGGAGCAGAGGCTCTACAGGCCACATATTCAATTTCTCTGGTCTTTTTTAATGGTAACGTTTACATGAGCACTTATATTCAATTATGATTCAGAATATGACAATATTCTGAATTTGATTTGTGAATGTGAACCACTGCTTTCCGCAGAATTAGTGTGGGGGTATGGGTCAGCACACTTTCCGTTTTTTAAAGCTTGTGTGTGTGTGTCCCTTTTTTATCATTCTGTGTCCCCTCTAAATTTTGGCGTTTTGCGGGCCGAACTTGTCATTAGTTCTATTTTTCCTCAGCAGCAGTTTGCAGAGTTTGTATCAAAGGCTGGGTAATTGCTCTGTAGATCCGGTCAGAGCTGAAAAATTAATGGCTACAGAGGGAAGCGAAAGGAAACTTTTAGACACACTGCAATGTATGGTTTAGTTTAACTGTCAATGTGGCTGATGTTATGCTGCTCTGTCTGTGCCCAGACTACACTCTGCCCAGCAAAAGGTGTAATCAATTAACAAATGGTATATATATATATATATATATATATATATATATATATATATATATATATATCTATATTCTAATAGCACTCCTCATGAATTGTCAAGCTCCAAAAATATAAAATCAATTAGTGGCAGGAGATGTTTTAAGTGTGGCGGGCCACCAAAAAAATGACTTTATGGAATAGCCTGTGTGAACAGCATATTGTGGATATACTAAATCAGGCCTTTTTCTGATAGCATTTTTTGATCTACTGCATTCTGTCTATAAAATACTGTATTGTTTCCAGACTACTCCTGCAGCATTCGTGCAAGTGTCATAATGTGGGAACATCCAGAACAGCATTTAAAGGCAAATAGAGAATTAAATAGACAAGATTACTTGTTCCAAACTAGCTCTTTTTCTTTTAACCATTAAAACATTTGGAATTAGCTCCATTAAATATAATAGTCCTGCATTCATTGTGCTTAGATGGACCACTCTTCCCCTTTGTATGTTTATAACACCTCATCTTTATTATATACTCACTAAATTAAATGGTTTGTGTTCAGTATAAATACCCATTTTGCATTCTCTACCGGTCTGTGTTGATACAATCCAATGTCAACATTTATGCTTTTGCCACCAATGCCAATTTACTGTGAGTCTGAAAACTCACGTAGAAGTGAATATGCTGTGCAGATGAGCCCTATATATCCATAACTATGGCCAACAATAGACTAATTCTCTGGAAGTAATCCAAAGGTCAGATCCATGGTATTAAGATGCATACTGGTAAAACTAGTTGCAGAGTTTACCAGGTCAATTTGAGGAGCAACGGGAAGTGAGTGCATGTGGGTGTGTGTTCTACCTAGATTATAATGTCCATTGTTATGTGTGAATTCCCCTCTTCCTCTCTTTCTCCTGTACGCATGCTATTCTTTTCCTTTAGCTACGAGAGGAGTTTGATCGTGGCATTGACGTCCAGCTGGATGAGGAGCACAGTGTTCACGATGTTGCTGCGCTGCTGAAGGAGTTCCTCAGGGACATGCCTGACCCTCTTCTAACCAAGGAGCTCTACACAGCCTTCATCAACACCACATGTAAGCTTTATCTTCCCTGCTTTTCCCTCTCTGCCTGGCCTCCTCTCCACTTTTGAGTCTTTCCTTCTGTTTCTCCACTCAGTCAATCCTAATCTGTGTTGCAGTGCTGGATCCAGATGAGCAGCAGACTGTTACTCAGCTTATGGTCTACCTGCTCCCAGCATGCAACAGTGATACTCTACACCGCCTACTGGAGTTCCTCTCTACTGTGACTAACCACGCCCATGACCGACAGGACAAAGATGGACAGGAGGCAAGCACTATTTTTTTTATCAACATGGGACGTAACTCAAAAAAGTCCAGAACATAGTGTCTTTTAGTCGCCTGCAAACACTTGCAAACGGCTTATGGGCAGCCTTGTGTTTGCCTTATGTTTTCACCTCATTGGGAGGAAAAGAATAAAGAAGTGATAGGAATCACTGTGTTTGGCTGGTATGCACACATATTTCTTCAGGCCTGAAACAACTCAGGCGGTCTGTTTCCAGGTCTTAGGTAGTGCTACTGCGTATGTGAAAAAAGTTATATAAAGCCTATTGTGGCTCCAGAGAGAGCTGCGTGATCTAATAAATTGCCACAAGTCATGCCACAAAGCAAACTCCAGTCTCAAGTCAAACTAGCAGTTGAGTTGCATTGTGGGCAATGTGAGCACCACATTTTGACAAGAAGAAGAATGCATGATATAATAAAAAACGGTATCTAGAGTACTGCTGCATTGATTTTGCTTTTTTTCCCATCCTGAGCGTGACAGAAATAATAGAAGTTTACTGCTAAATCAGTGAAGTCAATAGGCAGTCTGCCTTTTATTTTGATAGATGGCAGTGTGGACTTGAAATGTAGTCCCAAGACTAAAATCGAACTGAGGATTTTGTGGTTATGTGGCATGCATAGCAGCCACTGGGCCACCAAGGCGCTCCATCAAAACCTATTCTGACCCTAAATATAATTCATGGATTCTTGACTTATATAATCCAATTTGTAGCCTCCTATTTTCCTTAATAGAGTAGAAGGGGACTCGGATTTGACTTGAAACTTTCTTGACTACTGTTTAGAAAAGACTTGACTTGAATTTGACTTGGTATTCATGACTTGAGAAAGATATCTTAAAACAGAGCCAGCATACAAGGCAGCTATCATGGAGGCCACTAGTCAAAAAATAAAAAAAATTGGAGACAAGGACTGTGTTGTTGATGAAGGTAGTAAGAAAAGATCAATGGCATGCAACGTCTGCAGCTCAAAAAACAATGACAACAACCACCACAACATCCAACTTCATTAGTCACTACAAAACCAGCAAAGCATGGTATGTGAATGTGTATCTTCTGAATCATCTGAATTTTGTACGACGTGACTTATGACTTGCTTGATCTGAGCAATGACAATGACTTGACAATGACTTGTGAACAGGAAGGCAATCCTGGCACTCCAAAGAATAAAGAAAAGAACAACAGAAATACAGACTTATTTTAAGGGTCTTTGCGTGTGTGTGTGGGCATGACTCTCAGGGAGTGTATGTGTTATTCAAATCTGTGAGAAGCAGAGCGTGTTTTGATATATTTGCGCACAGATGGAAAATTGTTTTTTTCTTACTGTTTGCACATGCGACTGGACTCAAACATAAATGCGTACGCATTTTTTCCCTTCACGACTCCATGGCTTCAGTATCTGTATCTGAGAATAACACAACAATACTTTTGGCCGCTCGTAGTTACAGTCTCTCCTTTGGGACTGGGAGTGGAAAGGGAGGGAACTGGGAAAGAAGCAGGAATATGAATTTCTCTAAAAAAGTCCTTCTTGCTTTGGAGGGCTTGCGACTTTAGGTGCTGATTATGTCACAGGATGCACACTATCACCCAACCCTGGCAGAAACAGATTCAGCTGTCGCTCCAACACTTTTAGTGTTAACAAACTCCATGTGCCACTCTTTATCCATTTTTTGCTCAAAGTAACAAAATGAGAGGGCAGGACACATGGTAAGAGACACAGGATGTTGGAGAGAAAGGTGAGAAAATCATAATGAAGGATGGATGAAGGGTGGAGATGTCAGTGGGAACTGGAGAAGAAAAGTCATGAGGGAAGAGAGGAAATGTCTCAAAGGACCATTTAATTGCAGCAAAACAGTGTGATGTCATTTCTGCAGTATTTTTCAGGCTTTACAGGCTCACAGACTCTTACTTTGTAACTGTTATGTGCTTTTCACGAAGGCTGACACTTGAAGTTTTGCTCCTCTCTCACTGTCTATGCACGTCATTCTTTGTGCAACAACAATCGCCATCAATCATTCATTTAAACAGAGGTGCACTCTACTCAGCTATCAAATGCTTCCATAACGTGCATACAGATGAG
Organism: Plectropomus leopardus; assembly: GCF_026936395.1. NCBI lineage: Eukaryota > Metazoa > Chordata > Actinopteri > Perciformes > Serranidae > Plectropomus > Plectropomus leopardus. The sequence continues at coordinate 12,215,596 of NC_142199.1, forward strand.
GTGATTGTCACATGCCTATTAGTAATATTTCTTCTTATGCATGTTTTGTGTTGCAGATGAGTTAATTTGAATGTATAAATGTACATTTATTTGAAAATCAAACTTTTAATATCTTTTTTAATGTGATTAAAACATCTCCTGCCACTTACTGATTTTATATTTTCTGGAGCTGGACAATTCATTTAGAGCACTTTAAGAATTTAATATTTTTGAGTAAAGATTCAATGGTTAATCGAACAGAATCAGCTGATTTCAGCTTCATCAAATGTTGTGGCCTAAAATGCCTCATTTAATGGCAGTTTTTCTAAAACATTGCAATCCATATTGCATATTAATAGGCTTTTTAAGTAAATAGCAAAAAATTAATCAATCAAGGGATCAATAAAGTATTTTTGATTAGTAAATGATTAGTGATAGTGATACATTCATTTAAAATGTCTGCATTTTCACAACCTGAGACAAAGAGGTGATTTTGGAGATGTTTTGCAGGGAACTGCTATGACTGACGAAACTGACAGGAAACTACAATGATAGGTCAAATTTTGCATAAAAAATTGTGTTGATGGGATAAAATTGCAAGATTGTGCTGAATTCACAGAGATATATTAAATTTCCATTAATTGTTTTGATCATAATTTTGTACCAATCAGGAGGGGCTGATTAACATGGCTATATTTTTGTGTGTCTGAATTCGGTTTCTTTCTCTTCTCTTCTGAACGGTTTCTTTCTGCAAATACAGATCACAGGTAACAAGATGACGTCTCTGAACCTGGCCACCATCTTTGGCCCCAACTTGCTCCACAAGCAGAAGAGCTCGGACAAGGAGTTCAGCGTGCAGAGCTCGGCCCGGGCTGAGGAGAGCACCGCTGTCATTGCCGTGCTGCAGAGGATGATCGCCAGCTACCAAACCCTCTTCATGGTCAGTCACTGAGCGTGTGTGTTTCTAACTTTCATCCTCACTACTTCCTCCTTTTATTGTTCCACTCCTCTGCTAAACACACACAGTCTTACATTCAGTCATGCACAATTTCTCTCTCACATTCCTGCATAGGCTTAAAAGAAGACAATCCCTGCTGGCTTAGCAGACAATGGTGGTGTCTTAGTTCATGAGAGCAGAGCTCTGCCTACTTTAGTGGAGAAAAAAGAGAGATACAAATAAAGTGAGTGAGATAAAACAAATAGAGTGCAAGATAACGGATGGATGAGGAGTGTTTTTTGGCCAAAATCATACCTGAATTCTTGTGAGTAAACGTATCAAGAAACTCTTGCCAATCAAGGAATTTTCATTCCAATACCTCTTCTTTATAAAATAAAGCACAAAATTCAAGCATGAAGGCCTTCATGTGACAACAGAAGAGGTGATAATTTCACCCAGATAACCTCCTCATCACTCGCCATTGTTCCTTTCTGTTTCTGGAGTTCTTAGTCAGTCAAGGTCATTTCAGGTCCGAAACCCAGAATGTTTTGCAATCTGCCACTACCGTTCCCCAGAGGCTTACATTCTTTCAGTAAGCCAATGAAGTGCTATTAATCGTGTATAGTGAATCAGGAGTGACTTGCTCAGTTATGGTGAGTAAAAACAGATTTGTAGGCGGCTCAAGTTCTATGAATGACATCTGAAAGTTGTTTCGTAACCTGCTTATGTCTTCAAAGCAGTCAAGGATGAGAATCATTTGCAGGCAGTGTGCATTGTCATAATCCATGTGTTTGATGAGTAGTGATGAGTGGAGGTGAAGATCCAAATAAGTAATGTACTGGATATGAAAGTAACAAGGCAAAGAGAACAGTCATTCAACTGTCTCAGTATTTATTCCTGTTGTTTTCGCATTAGTTTAGAAAGAAACGCTCAAAGAGATCTGTGTTTTATTAGGTTGGATTCCTGCTTTAGAACACTGAACAGGTTGAGTTTTATTTACTCCAACAAAGTAACAGAAAAAAAGTTCTTTATTTATTTATGTCACTCAATTTTTTTGTTAATAGTTAACATATTTTTTAGGTTCCTCCTGATCTGCAAAATGAGGTTTTGATGAATTTGCTAGAGACAGATCCAGATGTGGTGGACTACCTTCTGAGAAGAAAAGCATCCCAGTGAGTCCCAGATACATAAACACATGAGGCGTTGCCATGCATGTGGCCTGCTGTTTCCCTCGTTTTATCCTTATTTCTGTCTGTGATTAACCACAGGAGTCCTGACCTGTTGCAACCAGAGGAGCCCTTCACCTTGAGTGAACGCCATTCCTCCAGTGACTCTAACAAGGTGTCCAGTGGTGAGGTGTCACCTTACGACAACAACTCCCCGATCCTGAGTGAGCGGAGAGGGGAACCGGGAAGCCCGGGCAGCGAGCCGCTCTTTCGTGTCCCAGAACAGTACACTTTGGTGGGTCAGGTGGCCGGCTGGAGCAGAGAGCCTGGGAATGACACCTGGGGTACCAAAGGTGAACTCCACAGTGCTAATTATTCTCAGTGATAGATAATTAGATTTCCCTATCAGATATGTACAGTTCCGTAGGTTCTCATACGTTTTGGATCCAGACAACAATTTTTGCTAATTTTAGCTTTGATCTGCTATGTAAGCCAATTTGGTAAAAAAAATTATGTCATTATAATGACAATCTTTCTCAAAATAATGACTTGGTATAATTTGTCATTATTTTGAAATATTAAGTAAAACGTTTTTCATTCTTTTGAGAAACATTAATGTGAAAAAAATCTCATTATTTTGAGCTATCGGGTCATTTTGTCATTATTTTGAGAAAATAACTCATCATTTGGAGATAATAACTGATTTTGAAAAATCCGCTCATTTTTGAGATACTTAATCATTTTGCAATACCATGTCATAGTTGTGAAATACTAGGTAATTATTGTATTAAAAATCTCATCATTTTATGGTGCTAAGACATTATTTATTTCATAGTAACTTATTATTTGAAACACTAAGTCATTGGTTTGAGATACTAACTCATTATTTGAGAAATTTTCATTATATATGAGATACTAAGTCATTATTTTGCTAAAGTGTCTCATGATAATGACATAATAACTTGGGAATTTTGATGACTGTATTACTGAGTATGTAGAGGAATTTGACCTCACTTTTGCCTCCTTCAGACGCCATATCAGAGGAGCATGCTAACATTTGGGGGACGTGGCACTCTACGCTGAAACCAGCACTCAAGGACCAAACATACACAGGTAAACTGCTTTCAGTAGGTCAAGGCCTTCTGCAATATTTGTTCCTGGTGGTTAAAGAGCCAGAGCAGTAAGAGCTTGACACCTGGTGGTGGTTAATAACTATCAAGGAAGAGCAAACACCTGCAGGGCATTTAAATTTAAGGAGCAGCACTGAGCATCTTAGGTTCAAAAATCACTGCAGCTTCTGTGAGTTTTAAAGCTCGTCATCAGAGTCCTGCTGTTTGTCATTAAAGCTTTTTTTTTTTTTTTTACATATTTTTATGTAAAACATCAACTAGTAATATTTGTATCTAATGAATTCAACTATTATGAATTCCACTAAAGCAGTTGATGTTCTGTTTCTAGGTTCCCATGGCAACATGTCAGAGGGAAGCTCCCGCAGCTCACAGGAAGGTCTCGACGGACTCCACAGCGATGGCAGGCAGCAGGCAACGCTGCATCGGACTCAGACAGCGCCTGGCATCGCTGAGTGTAGACCCCACCCTCCGATCACCAGAGTGTGTACAAGCCCTCATGTGGAGACAGGACAGTCACGCCTGCAGCTCAACGCCAACCCTACGTCACACCTCAACAGCATGCATCGAGCAAGCGGGCATGGACTTAACCCGACTTCCAGACCTCAAGGCGGGGCAAACACTGGTGATAGTGGCCCTGCTGTGCTTAATGACAGCCGCTTTCCTCCCCCTTATAATGCCCACCATCGACTGGCTAGTTTGCAAAGTTCACATCAGCTCGCAGAGGCTCAGCGGCCCCCTCTACAGCAAGCAAGACTGAATGCAGCGCAGAGTAACTCTGCTTCAACAGCCGAGAACCAAATGGGGCCGCATAGCCCAGAGTGGCAGGACTGGCAAAGGGACAGGTGGCAGATCTGGCAGCTGCTGTCCTCGGACAATGCCGACGCACTGCCTGAAACGCTGGTGTGATGTCAGACCATGAACTCCAGCTTAATCTCTGCAGAGATTTTGCTCAAACGATCAATGACAATCACTGCCTATCCCTATCTTCATTTTGTGTTTTCTCTCAGTCAGCCTTCTATCCATTTCTCTCTGAATTTAAACCCATTCATTAACCTTCTGTGCTTCTCCTGCATCTTAGCGCCGTGGCGTTGTTTACGTGTGCAGCTGCTGCCTTATACAGACTTTTACATCCAGGAGCCACTAGTATTTCTTGTACAGAATGGATGTTCAAAAGTTGCTTCTGTTCCTTGCCCATAATACTTTGTCCATGAGTTGGGAGCATTAAAAAAAGTCCACCAGAAATACCTCAAAAAACTATCCATTCACAACTCCGAATGTCACCATGACCACATTTTCAGTCAGTTCATTCTTCATATCTCAAAGGAAATCAATCGGAAAACACTGGTTTCCTTTCGTTAGTTATTTTTTCATTTTATCATCGTAAAATGTTTTGAAACTTTTTCACCATACAGACACTAAGATGTACCCATTAGTAAGTGCTGCTAAATGTAGATTTTTTGAGTGCATAGTGGTAATGTTGTTCAACCACGCAAATGTTAAATTACTTTTTCAACATTACATTGTTTGATGTATATATACAAACATAAAAACAATATATATGTAAAAATTGACATGTAAAGTATATAATTTGCCAATCTACTAAAAGTAAGTAAGCCCTTTAACTGGCAGTCCAAATGTTGGTGTTTGTCAGACTGCTGTTTCTGTCTTTAATATTGAATGTAGAATACTTCACTTATGGCAAAAATGCTTAGACCTAATTATAAGGCTGTAACTTTGCTTAAATGTGCTCTTGCCACCTGCTGTATGGCAGGAACAATGTGCCAAAGTCTCTTTTTTTTACTTCAGGATATTTAAAGTACAGTTGTGTGATTTTATCCCATTGTTCATTTAAAAAAAAAAAAAAAAAAGACTTGACAGCTCGTGACCTAAGTAGGTGTTTGTGAGGAATTTCAGCATAGAAGTAGAAGAGTAAAGACGCACATTTTTAGACACTAGCATGATGTCATCATCAGGATGGTGTAAGGGTCATATGTCCAATTATGCATCATAGATCATGATGCTAAAAGGATATAAAAAGAAGAAGTCTTAGGAGCCCATAAAATAAATATCCAAGGGTCTGACTTTGGTTATTGTAAAATGGTAAATGTCATTTTTTCATGGTGCATTGCAGTGATGTATTTTTTTCTGATCTTACCAGACTGTTATAGCTGTTCTATCGTATCCACATTACTCATAATTACCAGAAATCTAATTGTGTAGATATTTTATGAAGGCACCGAACGTCAGGGCTGGGTATTGCTACATGATACATTTAAGGTATTGACCATAATAACCCAAAGCTAAGTACTATCAAATCATTATCAGTCCAAAGATACCTGCATTGATCCTTCCTGCACCGGCAACCTCTGAATCTTTTGGCAAACAGTCACTCAACATCTACCTGGCTGTTACAAGCTAACACAGCAGAAAAGCCCCTAAAAATGTTGTAACTTTGGCTATACCAGACACCGCTCCACCAGCATTATGGGTATCGAATGAGATACTATATTGGTATCATTTTATGGGTACTGGTATTGGTGCTGGAATTGAAATCTTACTAAAAACACCCAGCCCTGAACAATAGTCAACCCTACAAAATTGTTGCAATATTGAAAGAGGTATCTGATTGAAGATATTATTGATTTTCTCCATATTTCTGCAATATAACAGAAATCATGTACAAATTGTAATTTGATTCATAAAATGTTTTCTCACTTTGGAAATATTCTATATGGCAGATTATGTCAATTTGGTCTGTAAAGATGGTTAAACATTGAGAACTATTTGGATGTATGCTTTGACCTAAAGCTGGTTTCATAAGAACAAGATTTGAATGAACTACAGCCTGGAAATTAATTTACCATGTTTAAAGTTCACTGTAAATACTGGTATGAATTGCTAAAAGTATGCGTTTTGCCAAGCAAAAAAAAAAAAAAAGCAACTATGATTATGATGTTGTGTGCTGATATCAACTGTAATTCATGCATAAGACTGATCCATTTTATTACACCTCTAATGCTAGACTGAATACTGAGCGTATACTCACTACCTGTCTAAGAGGCTTGAGGCATTTTTTCTAGGAACCATTGAAATTCACAAAGATTTAATGAGACTACAGTGGTCCAAATAAGGTGCTAGGAAAAAAAAAAGTTTGCTGATATATTTCCTAATATCAATTCCAGTATTGTTTCTAATTCTGATGGGGAAATACAACCACAACCAACATGTCCAAGTCCTCTCAAATATCAGAGTCAAGTGGGTATTTGCTGGCAAATATTTCACATTTTCTCAAATTATGGTGTGATAATTGAAGCCACGTCAGCATTAAATCTAAAGACTCACAATGAATACTTTTTCTTTGGTTTCCATAGAAGTGGGCTTTGCAAAGTCACTGGAAGAGAGCTTCACAAGTGCAAGAAGTGGAGGGATTGTGGTAGGCTTATGGCGCCATCTAATGTCAGACCATGTGCACATGCATGTTGCTGCTTCCCACAGTTCACCGTTTCCATGGGCTGCATCTGTGCTCAGTTAGGAAAAAATTAGCTTGTGATTCTAAGCACCTTTTTTGTGAAAATGTGTTAACCTGTGTGAGGGAATAAATGTGCCATAGGTCTTGCTCTTTAAAGTTGTTTCTCCATGCATTGCTCAAGATTCATTTTTTGTGAAAATTTTGTATTACTTTGTTTTCTGTTGAGTGTTGTAATATATTAAAACAATATAACATTTTTTATTCAAGAAGAGAAAAAAGAAAAAAGATGGATAGAATAATCCGGTCCTAGTTTTGTCTCCCCAAACCAAGGCCACGTTTGTCTTGTTGACTTCACTATGGAACCAAGAGAAACATAGTGTTATGGTGTTTATTGTCGGTATTTTTGGTGGGGTATACTGGGTCCAAGTTGTAATGGAATGTCTGGTAATTGCTTTTGTACTGTGTGTTATCAATATGCTACCATGGAATTAAATATGATAAAGTTTACACCTGCCGTAGAAGTCAATGCTTTGGGAAAATTATTGACCCTCTATGAAAAGAGAGAGGGGAAAAAGAAAATGCTGTGTCACAGTCAAAGGCTCTATAAAAAAATTTAAGCGCAAAGGGCCTAAAACCTGCATTATTTCTGAGGACAAACGGGGTGGCTCTACTGGTTGCAAAATAAGACTGATTGTACAGAATAAAAGAATGAATAAATAAATGAATGAGTATTTCAAATATGTAAAAAAAAAGGGGCACAACATAAACAGGCAAATAAAAGCGAACAAGGTTAAAAACAAAGTGCATTGATCAAAAAGAAAAAAAAGAGAAGGCCTATACAAAACATATACGTCAGTCTCAATAAGCAAATACTCAAGACACTTAAACTTAAATAAAACATGTTTGAAAAGAAGCAGGAACACACTAATTTATTCCTACCCCCCTTTTTAAAAAAAAAAATCTAAAAGAGCATGACTGTACTCTTGACTTGATTCATTATCTCAGAAAACAGTTGCGAATGTGTTTATGGTCTCAATTGCTCATTTCAAGTCTTCATTACAGCATGGGGTTAATTTTGTAGATTATGGTCTTATTTAGAGACAAGTCACTTCCACAACTAACTGCCAATCAGAAAAGAGACGTAGGAATGGGAATCCTTGCCAACTTCAACATCTTGTCCAAGTATGGGTCTGAAAAACCAAGATGGTGACGGCTAAATAACCCACTTAAGGTTTGAAAAATGACAGTCCAAAGACTGATATAATCTATAATCACAGCAGAATATGTCATTTAGAATTAGCAGGATAATATATCATCTAAAGGCTATTAAATAATGTATGTAGCCACCTTTATGTCACCAATTTATTTGTGGACTCCTGTTCTGAAGCCTCAAGTTTGGCTGTTGTCACCTTGGACTGTTAGAGCTAGAAGTGACCACATTTGGATGAGAAGGTGCAGATAATTCACAGTAGCTGCTAGCTGGGTTAGCACAGTGCATTTACAGATATGGTTAAATGCTTTGCTAACTTTCACTCCCAAAAAAAACAGACTTAAGACCATTTAAACAAGATACAAGATACATACCTGTGAAACACAACGTTCAACTCCTTAGAGCATCTATTACTATGACCAAATGCTAAACAATACCAAAATGTACAGGTGTAGTACGTTACAGCTATGCCCGTATGGGGTTGCACAATGGTTATGCCACCTAACCAACTTTTTTTGCAGTATGCCATGTATTTGGATATGTCATGTATTTAAAGATATGCTGCAGTATGACAGGCATGCAGCAACATAATATATCTGAATAACACTGTACTGTATGTAGTCATGAGGTGTTTCCATGCAAGTTGTGTGACTGAGCAGTGTGATCAGATATTCTGACTTCCTGGAATCAACATGTCCATTATCTATCGAACAATCTTCAACGTCACTCACATCACATGTCTTGACCTCTGTCACACTCTATGGTACACTCGCTGCCTCATTTATACTCCCCCACACCCAGACATGTATGTATGGACATTTTTAGCACTGCACAGTCATATTTAACAAAAAAAAAATCACAGCTGTAGCTAACAGGGAGTGTTAATGGTGCTTTCCTCATTTATCTATCACGAATAGAGCAGGTGTCAGTGTTAGTTATGTTCAGTTGGCAGAGCAAATGATGATCATTATTTCTACTGGAGCAGAGCTTTCTCGCTTGAGTTCTTTGAGTCCTGTCCTTTTTACAGATATGAAACCATGTACTGAAGTTGAATTTTCTACATAGGCACATGCAACCATTGCTGTTTGAGTCAAAGGTCATCAGTTACTTTTTGAGGGGAGGCTCTACAAATGTTTTTTTTCTTTCATTCAATGGTCAATTTTGAGATTTTTGGGTTATTTTGCTGCCATAAAATGTCTTCTTTTTTCTACATTAATACATATTTAGGCGTTCGAATCATTTCAGATTTATGTTCTGAAAATGTATGCAAAATGTGCATATTTAACTAAGCCTCACATAAAATTTCAGAAAACTTGTACAACACAAAAATGATTGCCTTTATGTAAGAAATCAACTGTGGGAGATTCATGTTGATATCTATCAGTTTAAAGTATTATCCCATTCACCTATAAAGTATTATTTTTGGGGTCTAAAGATGTATGAGAATATACAAGCATGTCTTAAAAGGTTATTTTCTAAAGAAATGTGCTTTGTGTGATAATCTGAGCCAGAAGCAGGTTTGCACAGATGAGTTTGGCTATACATAATTCCTGCCTTGATTTATATAAATTTTATATAACTGATTTTTATGGCTGTTGACAGTAATTTCTGATAAAGCAGATAAAAACAGACATCCCAAAGCCCCTCTGCAAAATCTTTGACTTTTACTACGTCAAAATGAAACAGAAAATTGGAACCTGACTTCACCCAATCCACTGTCTGTATGCTCACTGGCACATTAGATTAGATTATGGATTAGATAATGCCTAATATACACTTTTTAAACATAACCTCGAGTCTGGGGTGTGTCTGCCTGCAGTGCAGAGCTACTTCAGGGATAGCCAGGACATTTTTGCTGTTGGGTGGCCTACCATTATTGTTTGTGTGGTGTGTGGTTACAGTAGTGTAGTCTTTCCCTTAACGGTCCACTCAAGGATTCACAGAGCTCTCTCCCTTACTCCTGTACTCACACACAGCACACTCACTAATCAGGTTTTGCTTTCATAAAAGATAAATGGAACACTACATTTCAACACTTTTTTTTTCATTATGGATAGAAGAGGTGCTTTTCATTTTGAAAAATTAAAAGATCCTGCATGCAATTCAGTTTTTAATTCAAAACTGAAGAGGGAACACAAACTCATATATTTCAAAGAGCTATTCAGTGCTCCTTCTTCTGCTTCTGTATGCATGTTTTGTCTCCATTATTATGGCAGCTTTTGGCTTCAAGAAGAGATCAAAGCGACATATAGCAACTGCTGGAAGTTAAAAGGTAGGAGAGAGGAAAGCAGTTTCAGGCACGAAGGCTCCTCCAGCAGATCAGTGAGACAAAGATGTCATTCTCACCCGGAGCCCTGATGGCTCTGCCTCTGTCTTCACATGCAAGGACAAACAGAACAAAAATTCTGAGTCACTCGACTGTAAATGTCAGAGTCAGTGAGGCGTGAGCATGCAAAGTCTCACCTTCATAAACCCAAAAAAGCAAGGTACACTGGTTGGAGCTTTAGTGTGTAAATTTCTTATTACACCTTAAACACGTGTGTGAGTGAAGTGGTGCAAAGAATAGAGACAGTGGTTGAGTGTGTGATGGAAAAATGTCAGATGAGTCATCTCAGAACATTATGTGCAGGGTTTGGGCCACAACAAGTCAACAAGTCTGTGTTTCCTATAAAGATGACGTCTGACTGATATGTTTAACCCCCTAACAGGAAAGGTGCACACTCATAAACACAAAGCTATTCTGGTACACATGTGGCCCAAGGTAGAAGGGCACTTTTCATCAAATACAACTGTAAACACACCAGCTCAGCATGACAACACACCAAATATTAGAGCTTCTTCTGAAACTACAAGTCAAGAATCTCCTGGGCTACTGCACTGAATGTGCTCCATTGTCTCAATTAATGTTTATATTTACTTGATTTTTTGGCATCTAAATGAAGCATCCTGAGCAACTGTCCTGGGAAGAAAATCTGGAATATTTTCCAACCCAGAAAACTGAATTTTGAGCTGGATGTGTTGGTTGTAATGTCCCAATTACACCATTAGAGGTCAGTCCAGAGCCTCAGATGGCTTTTAGAAGCAAAGTTTGAGATCAAGGTCATTTTGCTTTTTAATATCACCCAAACTACAACCTATCGGATGCAATGCACAAAAGCAGTCATAGTAAATGCAAAAACAGGTATAACAAAGTTTAAAAGGTATGGTAATGTTGTGTTTTTCTGATGGAGAGATAAAAGGGAAATAAAGAAGATTTCATGGCTTTTGGTTTCAATTGTCCTCAGCCTTGCTTGACAGCAAATCACCTCACAGAGCCCCAGAGAAGTTAAATTAGCTGCTAGCAGACCATTAGACACACAGGGAAAGGTAATGGATGAGCATTTGGGTTTTTTCTCTATGTGTGTGTGAGGGGACAGAATCTAAGAGTGTGTGACTGACAGATGGGAGCAAGCTTATAATTGAAATTGAGACAACGTGCAGTATGAACACTTACTTTCTCAGGGAATAATGAGAATATATTTGATTTCTCTCACTTGCAGCTTATCTTGAGTTCAGATCAACTCTAAAGTCTGGAAACTTTGGAAAGTAATTAGAATCTTTTCTTGGATCTCCAAATCTGATTCTCTCTGCACACACTGCAAAACGAGGACTTTTATATTAGTTGCATTTTTCTTTCCTTTTTGTCAGCTACCCCTTCCCACTTTGCTCCTCCCGCTATTTATCCTAGAAAATGTGCTTTCATTTCAGCGTCCATCCCTCACAACACCAATTAAAGCATTGTCTGCGTGCCAGTGACGTTTGAAATGAGCATGTCATGTTCTGCTTGAGGAGGTGCTTATTAATTGTGATCAGTGAAAGTGGAGAGGCAGTTTGCTTCAGATACTGTACTCTGAGTGTGCCTCGTCTGTTTTCTTTTGCCCCCCCCCCCCTTCTTTTCGTCGGTTTCTGGAAGCGAGCCTGATTTTAAATAGAATTTTGTGGACCATGACAACAAAACAAAGCTGCTTTATTTCAGTGGCTAATGACTTGGCCCGGAGTAACGTTATCCAGTTGGCCAAGCTAAAAGACAATTTGCCAGAAAAATACACATGCACAAATAGGTATGCATGAACTCATCCACAAAGAGACACTTGTAATTGCCAGTACAATAGTTCAGCCGCACTCCTGGAGGGAGTTAGGAACTCATGCATTTCAGTAAACAAGATTTTGGTTTGTTTTATCACATTTTTGGAGGGGCATGTGAGGTAGTGCATGTTTTATGAGCACCACAGTTGGAGAAATGTGTGCATGATACTGTGCTTTTTTTGCCTACACATGCAGAAAACACATGGTTTCAAACGCACACACATCCTGAAAGGAATTCATACCCACAAGGTCCTCATTAGCAGAAACAGTGGACTCATTCTCATCATGTGTTGCTTTCCAAAAAGTGGCCTGGAGATAGAAATGCTAGGAAACCTAAAAAAGGTTCCTGACCTGGATTAACCCATCTGTAAATCATTGTTAAACAAATCAAATCACTGTGTCATATTCACAGTACATCCTATCTCACACATCAGTAACTACAAACAGAAGGTTTTAGCTTTTTAATACATCTTTCAATCACATATTTACCCTTAAAGGTGCTCAGAGATCGCTCAAGGCCACTATCCAGCAAAAAGTTCTGAATAACTGAAGGAGCATTAAAAAAAAACCTAACAAAACTGTGGGAAATTTGCCAGTTTGCTTCCATTCTAACAAGTTTAGTTCATAAAGTTAATGAAATATTTGTGCTTCCTTTTGTGCAATGATACTGTTGGCGGCTGTAGTGAGAAGGCAGGCATCTCTATTGGCGATATTTCCAACACTTGGCAACTCACACTAAAACAGATTGATAAAGAGCACTGCATGTAAAAGAAAAAAATATGTATTTTTGCTTTAAGGGTGAATTGTCCCTTGAAAACTGCAGATATTCTGAAATGTTCTTTGCCCAACAAAGGCCAAAAACAACGTGTTAGTCTGTTTTGCAATACTTTTACTTCTCCAAGCTGTGACATACCACACAGCTTTAATTCCATCCAAATTGCTGTTAGTAGGTTATATTCATTGTTAGTTTCAGTTTTTTCATGTGATTTGTTGTTATAAAGAGATTCAAAACGTTGCCAAATCTGAATAATCCCTTTAAACCTTATAAATCCCTTGATCTGTACAAATACTCATCACCTTGTCCTTGGCCTTCAGCCAAACTTTCAACTAAATTTCATCAAAATCTTTTGTGTACTCTAGTTTTGAGATAGATAGATATTGTACAAATTTGAAACTATAATTACTGGGGGCAGGGGGTTGTATGCCTTTGCCAACCACACAAGTTACAGTTTACATCCATGTCTGTCCAAACTCATATCGTAGACAATGCTTCAAATATGGATTTTTCTGCAAAGAGGCTAAATTCCTAAACATGGATGCTTCACACACATCTTTAACCCAGCAGCACAGAAGATAGCAACAGTCTTAAGGTTGACACCCAAGATTAGTGTCCCCAATTCAGAATGTGAACAAATGTCTCAATTTCTGTTCCTGAGGTATGGAGCTGAATATTGGCCAGAAAACATCATAACATCACACTGAAGTTGACCCATGACCTTTTAAATCTAGAAGATCACGTTATAATTTCATCCTACTTGTGTACTTGAAGTTTTATCATATTTAGCATATTCATTTTTAAATTATGGCTAAAATTATGTTTTGAGGCCACAGTGATTGAGTGATCATCACTGAGTCAAAATGGACATTTCTGCCAAATTTCAAGAAACACTTAGAGTGGTTCCTGAGATATGACACTCATAAAAACAAGAGGGACATGAGGTCACATTAAACTGAACCTTTTATCTTTAACAACCAAATTATAATCAGTTACTCTTGATCCCAAATGGAAATTTGTGCCAAATTTAAAGAAATTCCCTGGGGGTGTTCGTGAGATATTGCGTTCATGAGAATGTGATGGGCAGAGACCCCAAAACAAAAAATTGCACAAATAAAAAAAAATAAAGTTCTGCCTTTGATGGAAAAAGGTTTAAAAAGCCACAAACTATGATCTAATGATGACAACCAAATGTCTGTGTTTCCAAAGAGCAGATGAGTCAAGATGACAAATGGTACACAAGTGCCACAACAACTTAAAAAAAAAAAAAAAAAACGATCAACAAAATTGGACTGTTCAAATTGTACTATGACTAACTGGATTGAGGCTTGTGTATGTGGTGTTAGATCCACAAGATGCTTTATTCTTCCCACTATGTGTTCATTCATGAGTGTGACTACTGTAGCTATGCGACAGGACGACACTGGCCAACCAACCATGACATATAGTGATCTGCCCTCAGGAGCATGCTGGCATGATGTACACATGTTCACACACATCAACACCCACACACACGCACACAGCCTTTCTCAGTAGCGTATATTTATAGAAAGTAATGGGCCAATCAATTAACCACATGGCCCTGTTCTATAGGAGTACGCTGACAGATAAACTGCCACAGTCAGTTTGTTATTTCCATTCAACTGGATTTCTAACAAGGTCATGCATCATTGTTTTCTGTGCTGGCAGGCGATGGTCTCGTCATGCAATGGATTTCTTTGCCATTGATTCCAAACTCACTTTGCACCATGTGAAAATGTTGCAAACATTTCGGTCCTTCAAACCCCCCCTTTTCTCCATTTTTACAGACACAAGCTTCCGTGTCATTTAAATATACCATGCATAGGTGTAATCAATGAACTTTAACTTCAGTTCAGTAGGAAGAGAGAGCACTATAGATGTCAGTGGAAAGAGGGAAATAAGGAAAAATAATGATAAAATAAATGAATACAATACTTAAAAAAAAATGCACCCAGGATGAAAATCTGCATTATAAAATATAAGAAATGGGTAACATAAAAAAACCCTTTAAATCATCACATTAAAATAATTTAACAGATAAAAATTATCTTAACTTTTTAACAATTAATGGATACCCAGCTCATTAAGGACAGATGCTTTGCCACAGCCCTCAACACAATGCAAAGGGCACCTTTATGCATCTCTGTGTTAAGTCGAGTTAAAATAAGTATGTTTGTTGGGCGACATTAAGTAATGTTAATTTTTATGAGACGTCTGAATGTTAATGGACTGACGTTACTTTAAAACAATGACTTGTGGTTTCACACGAGACCGAGGTACGTAAGTTATGTTACATTACATAAAACAAGACTGACTTTTGGTTTCACATTTGATATGAGCTTCGGTCTCCTGTTTTGTTTGAGTTGTTGGTCAGTGAAAGTTACATAGGCTCAATATAGGATTAAGGTAAGAGATTTAAAATGTGGTTTTATTTGCAACTATAAACCTGGTTTTCATTGTCTAAGGGATAGATTGTGGTTACAGTTTAAAGTCAAAAAAGAAAAAAATAATAATTGGAGGTCTATTATCGTACAAACTCTGCATATGTAAGTAGTGCACATGTGTTTAATGGGCAGGTGTGGTGAATGGATGTGCAGCTTGTCCAAATGACCAGAGGATACTTAAAGCCAGATGTGAAGGACATCACACTGAAACTCTGCTGTCCTTGAAGACTGTAATTTCACTCCATATCCTGTAAATGTGTGTGTCTGCATGATTCATACCAAAACTATGTGTGTGGGAGAGACAAAGTGAGAGAGTTCTTTGTTAGTCATTCATAAACTTTCTTGAATAAATTATAGTAGCTGAATAAAACATTTGAATTATAAATTGAAGATGAAGAGTAACCTTTTAGGGGCTGCAAAATTAGTAAGCTAAATCAGTACACTTGAAGATGTGTAGTGGTATAAATGAACAGGGGCATCATCATTTATAAACCTTAAATATTACTTTTAAATGAATCTAGCTCTGGCTACTGTAAGCATGTGAATGAGGTGGATTTCTACAAACATTTCTTTTGCCTTTTTTGGTCTGTTGCAAAAATGTTGTCAGGCACATTTTTTGAGTCTTCAAAAGGACCTTTTGAAAACCTCGATGAACTGAGCATCTAAGTGTGCTTTTAAGCGATGAGCCTCCAAGCGTGGCTGCCAGCTGGTTTCTGTTGAATCCTCTGCTGTGCTCTGTGCAGAGCTGTGATAGTGAGAAGATCCTGTCTGTAGTTGGTCTCTGGCACATCATCACAGCTGGCTTCGATTCGTGCCGCGTCCCGCGATACCGCTGTCCAAAGAGAGCTCCACTGAGGTCACTTCACCTCTCTTTCACCTGCTGGCTTTTAAAGCCGGACACAGCCACGCTGAGGGGAAGCAGGGAGCGGTGCCATGTTGATGCAACAGTACCCCTGCTTCCTCTTGGTTTCCCTTTGGTTTGTCTGGCACTGGAGGAGTTTGATTTCTCATGAGTGATACCTGCTCACTGCCCCAGGCAACGATGTACAACACTCACCAGCAATCGAAGGACCTCTCAGGTGTCGCTCTTGTTGTAGTCGGTTTGCATTGCAATGAGGGCGAGAAAGAGTAAAAGGAGAAATGTTGATGACTCTGCAGGCTTGGCGGTAAAATGGTCCCTCCATGACATCTTCTTGTTCTGATTCTCGTCCCCTTCGTATTTCTTCTTTGCGTCCCTCTGTTCTTTCTCTCAGCACAGCACACTCAACGATTCCTCAGATCTTAACTACAAAATCGTGGTTTTGTCAGCGCCTTCCAAAAACAACCCAGAAGACACTTCCAAATATGACTTTTATGAATGTTTTCTGGCACCTCTGTGGTTAAGGTACGGTTAACTTTAAACAACTAAAACTGCTTTATAATGCAATGGAAATATTTAGGTCATGGTTAAAAAAAAATGACACTAGAGGTGTTTTCACATTAAGTTCGATTGTTTTGTATCGTGTGGAAGCAAAATTGCTCACCCCTCCCCTCTCCTCTGCCGGTCAGCTTACACATTAGTGATCCTGTTCAATGCCCAAGCACACTTGCATGTGTACACAATCCGATACAGTAGTTGGTGGTACGCACACAGTTGGGATGCAATCCATCAACACACACAAAGATGAGGAAGCAACCACTCGCTTAATCAACTAGGCACATTTGTTTATGTGCCTTGCAGGAGGCATTGAGGAATGGAAAAAAAATACAACTCTACTCGCTGACTGCAACTTGTGGTTGTCCGTGAGGTGTGAAACAGACCAGTTGTTGACTGGAATCTCTTTTGATTTCTATAGTGCATCTGAACAACTGTGGCCATGCTACCTAACCAGTGACAGAAGTTATTTTATAATTGGCAGAGTCAGCAGCACGCACGTAGCATCGCATAGCAGCTTTCACACCTCCTGCAGACTGAACTCAAGGACGAATGAATTGTGCCTGAGACCACCTTTTCAAGCAGACTCTAAAAACACGCTAATGCTGTGTTTTTCTAGATTTTAACATAACTAAAAGCAAATAGTCAAGTAATTGTACAAAGAAGTTAATTTGGTGTTTAATGGTGGTTCTTTCACACTTATAGCATTAAAAAACGCACTTAAAAAGAGGTGATCAATGAAAAGATGACAGCATTGTTGAGGTGTAAGGGTGTATATGTCACACTGTGTGTTTCTGCACTTCCGTATTTGACTAAACCAGTTTAAGGCTGAGACTTCCAGAGAGAAGTGAGGTGCTTTAACTTTGGCTGGGCCTCCTTTTACAAGACGTACTGTAAGATTAGGTTAAGTTTAGACAGACTTGGAGGGTAAAATACATCCTGACTCATCTTTGCATTTACTAGACCCTCCTCTGCCATCTCTCTGTGCTCTTTAAAGTCACTTTGGATGTTGCGATCGACATCCCCTGCCCTCATTCTCCTATAATCAATGTGCAATCAGCTCCACATCTAATTCAGAGGCCATTAGGTAGCCGGCTTCAGTAATGGTCTGGAGCAGAGATAATACACTGATTAAGGCTGAGTTATCCTCATCTCCTCTGTTGGGAACCTTTGCACGCACACATTATTTAAAGTCCGTGCCTAATTACACGTTATGAAGAGACATTAGGGGAAACCTACTAAAAGCCGCGAAGCATTAAATGTCAAGTTCATTAAAAATCGTCTGCCAGTATTTGAGCCATTTTGTAATAACATAGTTACGCTTATTGGATCCCCAAAGTTAGATTTAATGATTATTGGAGTACTTCTAAAAATAGATCTGTCTCTATTACTGATGGCAAATGGATTTTTATGCATGTCTGATACAATGTGATGCAACCTGGGTTTATGTGATGTTTTACCATGTGGAAATGAAATCACTAAAATACATTGTTAAAATTTGCAATAAATTTAGTTTGCATTACCCACTGAAATTTGGTCAAATGGAGGGGCTCTTGGTGTGGCCCTACTCTGAGATATGAATCAGCAATGCATTATTCAACATGGTTAACATTATTAAGGGCTGGTAAGGGGTGACTCAAAATACCGCAGGGATTCCAAGGATGGAGAAGGCAGATGTTTTGAAAGGTTTTCTTATCTGAAGTTTAGTTTGGGAAAGTTGAATTCCCCTGTGTGCCCTGTGTCTGAGTCAGAGAGGAGTGAATGAGTGAGGGATGAATAATGCAGGTCAGGATCCTATTGTTTGGTGAAGGCCCTCTGCAGCCCAGCGCGTAGCACAGGAGACTTTGTGAAATATTGATTCACCACTTAAAAGTTGTTGTGTGGATGTTGGCTGGCTTGTAGGATGTGAATGGGAGCTTTCGCTTTTCTTTTCTGTATAGTCGGACACACTTCAGGTTAGGTAAGCAAGCTTGAGGTCTGATTTTTTTCCTCAACTCTTCAAGACAAGACACAAACCACATTAGGCTGAACTGATACATTGGAATTGTTAAACATCACGGATGAAACAAAGTAGATACTTGACGCTCAGCCTCTGTCAGTCTCTGTGTTGCAAACTGGACGAGATTTAGTGGAACTGTTCTATGGCACAAAAGCCTGGAAGTAAAGGAACTTCTTATCAAAACCACCGCTGAGGCATTTGATCAATCATTTTATTTTATTTTTTTAAATGACTGCATGACCGAGGCTGATTTAATTTTCTTTAAGTAAGCCACGGTGATCAAAAGCTCCAGGAAGTCCCTCCCCTTCCAGTGGACCACCTTGTGATAGTAGAATGATGTATTGTAGTTATAACTGACAGACAAATCATTGTTTTTATTGCATTGTCTTATTTTCATATATACTTCAGTTTTTATGAGGTCATTTAGTGTTTTGTTTTAAAACTTATTATTTCTAATAAGCTGGCTATGTAATAATATACGGTATATCTGTACCAAAAAGTGACACATAGCACCTTGAACACCTCAGAATATCATGTCCCAGCAGAGAGGCTACAGTCCCTGAGTTAACAGCACCGCTCAGTCTGAATTCAGTTGGATTTTTGCCTTGCTAGAGCAGTCGTGTATGACAAAACAGCAGCCCTCTTGCAGTGTGGAGATGAACTTTCACTGCTGGGTGAGCTAACAGCAAAGCCGTCCCCATGGGTGAGCTCAAAGTGGCCCACATCTCTCCAGGAGAGGAAGGGGAAGGCGAGAGGAAGAGTGGTATGGAAATGACAGATGACAGGGCAAGAGTGGAGAGAAAATGTATGAGGGGAGGAAGGGACGGTGATAGAGAGGTTGGGGGTTAAAAAGGAGGAACAAGAGGATGGGAGGTGAAGAGAGGAGAAGTGATGGGGGTGCTATAATTATAGGATATGAGAACCTGGCTGTCACTTCTGCTCCTCTTTAAGCATAGGGCTACCTCGCTCTGCTACACCTCCTTACTCCCTCTCCTCCAGCGCCAGTTCCCTCCTTTAACAGGAGCCTTTTTACAGATTTTTTTTGGAGGATACACTTTCTGTTGCTTTTCCTCTCCTCCCCCCCTTGATTTTCTCCACAAAGGTTGAAAAATAGCATATCCTGCTGTTTCCTGCCTGTAAAAATGTTCAGAATCCCATAAGGCAGACAGTCAGTTTGTTAACATGATGTAAGAAAAAGTCGATAACTGTGTTAGTCTGACTAAAACTGGACTTTTAAAATACATGTTAATATGTTAGTCTGACTGACGTCGTACTAAATCAAATTTCTAAAAGTTGGACTAACACAGCTAGATAATGTGTTTGGAAGTCAAGCTACTCCATCATGTATACACCTCAGTCAGACCTGAACTTTAAATGGTAGTATTTTGTATTTATTTTAATTTTAAAAAAATCACACCCCAGCCACCCCGCTCCTCTGATAAGTAAAGTACAGTCCCTTAGAGGGTTTAGGTCAGGATTAGGTAGGGGTAATGTACTGCTGTGAACAAGGCCGCGGCAAAACATATTTTAGCCACCACAAAAAAAAAAAAAAAAAAAAAAAAAAATCAGTTTAAGTTTACATCTGAATATTTGCTCCGTTTTACCTCACATAATAGCTGATGGAGGCAGCAGTAGACCAGCAACTCCACTGTTCGGTGGTGCACAGTGTTTTTTCTCTATTGAATCTGGTGTTTTTGATATAACGGCTTAATAATCCCCATTGGTAAGAGCCGTTTTATGGCAAAGTAATGTGGTAAAAATATTGTAAATATCGCATATACTGAATATGACATTGGTGGGCCTTTTTTTGGGCTTGAAATTGATCAACTCAGAATTTGCTCAGTGCCATTTGATTTTATGTAGGTGACGATGCACTTTTCTACCCTGTAGAAATTATAGATAAACATTATGATTCAGTCTGTAGCAACTAGCTGAAAGGGGACATATCTCCACCATCCATGGTGGAGTCGGACATACCTCTGTCAATAACTCGATTCTCCCCCAGTGCTTGTATAGTGGAATAAGGGCAGTAGTTGAGCTATAACAGTAACTCTACTTATCTGTGCATGTAAAAATACTGACTGATAAAAAAAAAAGGGAATCAAGTGGCTTGTGCTGATTGTTGCTCAATGCCTCAATTTCTGTTCCTCAGTACCGTCCTCCTCTATGTTATCCTATTCCTCCACTCTCTGTGCCCGGCATGTCAGAAAAACCAAGCAATCACAAAACATTCCAGCACATGGCTGCTGAATTCACGGCCAGTATCCAGGGGGAAGTATCTGCCTTTGCTTTTCTTCAGGAGGGAAACTTACTGACATTTTCATTGTCCCGCAGCCAGCCGTGCCATGTGTTTATGAAGCCTGAGGAAACTGCACAAAAATGAACATTCCTGCAGTAAAAGTTTTGGGTTTGTGTAATATAAGCAATCTCCCGTTTTTTTACAACAGGAAATGAGTCTGACAGAAATGTACAGAAATGCCCATGCCATACACAGTGGGCACATTAATATTTCATTGCTGAGCTCTGTGTCATCTGTTTTCTACTTTTTCCATCTCTTTTTTTCCGTCTTTTCCAACCTTCACTATTCCTTGTATTTTTTTTTATATTTCTCCAAATGTCTTCCTCTAAGTTCTCACTAAAGAGAAGAAAAGGATTCCTCATGAATTACTTAACTGTAAGGCATAGAAGCCACAGAAGCTTGTAATCTAATGTAGAGCTTTTTTGGTTATGGCACGTCTCACTTTACATGGGGTTTTCCCCTCTGGGATATGATCTCTTATACGGTCCTCTTCTGTTATTTTTAGACAGAATAGTGGTGTGGCTATCGAGATAGCAAAAGTCGGTCAGCCAGTTCTGGTGATCCTCTGACTTTGCAGCTAGTGCCACCATCAGGTCAAATTATTGGGTTAATCCACAGGGCATGGTTTATGTCCAGTTCCAACAGTCATTACAGAAATTGTTGATCCCATTAGTCACTGAGTCACAAAAACTTGGATAGGGTTAGATAGGGATAGAAAACAGGGTCCAGATTGAAAAATATCAGACTTAGCTGTTAACAAAGTGTTTAAGTTGCTGTAATCATAATCAGAACATTGCTTTGCATTAAAATGTCACTTAATAAAATCTGGGGTTTCGCCACATTGTCTTATATTAATGTTATCACTTGTGATAGAATTACAATTTCCTGTTATCTAACACTTTGGTGATACCTCTGAACTAATGACCCAATTCTTGACAGCCTCAGATGAAACGATGGTGGTAACAATAATGTGTTAACATGGTGGAACTTTGCATGCACAAGTGAGTTAAGTATGAAAATGCAGAATTAAACCTGATGATTGATTCAGAGATGTCCTAAACTGAAATTCTTTCTGGTGTCACTTTGAAACCAAAACTGACCGTTTTGCTTCACTGAAGGTTACAATCTTAGCTTTTCGATTTTCTCCCATCCAACAACCTTTTTTTCTTTTTTTAAGCACTGCAGACCCATGGAGACAGTGTTATGGCAGTAGTACTTTTGCCTTTGTTTAAAACACGATAGTGCATAGAACACCAGTGCCTTTCATTTTCATCAGTACAAGGCAAACTGCACATTACCAGACACTTTTGGTTGTCTTTGGCAGGTCTTCTTATTCTGCTTGATGTTTTTGGCTCATGTTTCTCATCGAAATAAACTGCATTTCCTATAAATGCACTTCTTACACAAAGAGTGAGATGCATGTTCCGTATCCAGCCTTTTGTCAAAGGACCAAGAACAAGGACTATAAATGACAAGAGCCTTTGGCAGCAGATTTGCAAGGACAAGGTCAGCTAATGTGAGGCTGAAACTCTGCAGCAAGAGCAAGCAATCTTATTTTAAGCAATTAATGAACCCAGATAGATGACTAATGTCTGCTGATCATCTGGGCCAGAGCACTATTTGTTTACAGCAATTTTACAAATGTCTTAGAATTAATGTCTTGGCATTAAAATGCAATGCTGAGCACCATAAAAAATACAGTTCACAGCTTTAATGGACAGCTCTCTCTGTGTCAATGAGACAAGATAGTTACAGGAGTGAGCAGCAGAAGGACTTCAACAGTACGCAAGCAGAATACATCTACTATAAATTCTGTTAACATGACTTTAAAGTCACCATCAAATACAGCCTGTGGCTTCAATAAGCATCTAACCTCACACCTCCTCTCTTTTACAGCTTTATAAAAAAAGAAAAAAAAAGGCCAGTCTGGCCTTGGATAGTAGCTCTCAAAAGGACCTGGAGGATAAAATGTTGACTGCAATCATACCTGAATTATGCAGCTTATAAGGAATTAAAGGGGTGGTGATGTGAAGGCTGATGGAGGGTGACATAGTGTTTATAGTCACACCGCCTTTTTAAATAATTCTTTCCATATTCCAGAGGACAGGATTTTGTCCTTGGACGATGAATGGCAGGAAAGCAGAACTGATTTAAATGTTGTCCTGCTGTAGAAAGACCACGTTTGCTAGAGGCACATTCTTTGCTCTAAGTTGCTTTTAGAAAAACCTCAGCTTGTAATACCTTTACAAGAACACTGCTGCATTATTTATTCCCCTTATGCATCAAAGCCAAAGCTGTATGATCAATGTCAAATAAAATCTTACACTTTTCCAGTTTTGCCTCAAGTAGTCCAGCTAAAATGCTTCATGTCCTCAGTGAGTGGAAATATCCACTGTGTGGTTTGAGCAGGGTGTGTCGGTCCACATCTGTGGTCTTTCACCAAGTCAGAAATGACTGCATCAGCATCCCGTCCTTTCCATTTCTCTGACAGAGCGCGACTGTCTTATTGTTTATCATGACCGCAATCATATGACACTGTAGCTTTGAATATGTCAAACATACACTCTGTCAACTGCTGATGGAAATCCAAAGTGATCATTTGGTTGGAGTTCAAGAGGGTAAAGCCACCGATTTCAAGTCACATCTGCCAACAATTTGTGTCCAACGTGTTTTTTTCCCAGGACCTCAATTTGCTGTGTCATTCTGTATCTGTTTAAAGTACTAACAAAGAGAAACTGCCTTTGTGGACACCCACAGAGTGTGCAATTTCATGCAAATTTCTATCTTTCTGTGATGGCTGAAGCTTTTACTTAACTAAATTACACATGCTAAGAAAAACATCTTGGATAGAGTTACAGTGAAAGTTTACGTTTTACTAGGTAGTGCCTCATAAAGTCGACAATTGAGGTAACATTAGACACAACATCCTTTTCTGTTTAGTTTGAGTTCAATACATCCGATACATCAGATCATAATTGGATAGCAGCATTGGGGAAATGAAACTAAGAGTCTAAAGCCATGAAATGACCACAGCCTCTTAACACTGCATTAAGGGGTGGTAGCACGCGTTGTGTTGATATTATGTGCCGGCACCACCACACAATGCCAATGGATCCTTTGTCATGGTGGATACACAAATTTGCTGGCTCAACGATGTCACTCAGTGGGTGACGGTTAATGTCAGGACCACTTAGCTGGTATAAAGAGCAAGAAATTCATGTAGGGAGGAGGTTGGGGTGGTTTATGGGTCAACAAACACAAGCCTTCACCCTGGATACCGCTACTGGTACCATCCCTGGAGCCATGCCACAGTCCTGGCATGGTATGAATCATCAGACAGGTAAACTCTGCTCTAAACATGTAAAGGGCAGTCATGCCGCAAAAAAGTCATTTCACACTTTTCATGCGGTCACGCCACACTGTTTACATTTGTTCTACCTCAACCAAATATGCTGGAAATAACTGCTTTTTAGCCGTAAGTTTTGTGACTAAGAGTGTTGCCAAAAAAAAAAACATCTGAAATGTAGTGATATTTCCCTCATTTTAAAGACTCTGCTTGTAAAAATGACTACTGGAAAGTTGGAGCACATGAAGATTGTTTGGCTTTAGACTTGCCAGAAAGCGGCTTCAGATAGCCACAGGCTCCTGGAAGTACAGTGGAAAAAGTGACGTGGTGTGTGTGGTTGTTTGAGTCTTGCCCAAAGAACCGAAGATCTCAATCCTGTATTAGGATCAGTCCCAAAAAAGGATTATGTCCCCTTGAGCATAAAAGGTTTGTCTGATCACTGATAGAAGGTTTCACTGAAAGATTTTACCTTTCAGTTGTTCTGAATGTTTTTCCCTTCATTTTTCACAGACTGGAAGTGTTTGAAGGAAAAAGCTTTGCATGGCAACCTCCACTCTGTGGGTCCACATGCTTCAGAGGAGCAAAGAACCATGGTATATTGCTGCTTAGTAAAACAAACACATGTTTTTCTTCCATACAAACAGATCTGAACATTAATTCCACATTGACTTAAGTTGTGCATTGACTTCAAACAGGGCGCCTGTGTCCTGTGGCATGTACACATGCAAACATGTCCTTGCATGTGTGTATCATCTTCATTAGCAGTGGAAACAGCATATTGCACTGTTGTACAGGACCTGCATGCCTGGAGAAGGTGCAACTTGTTTGGGTGCACCATCTGCCAACGACATTTCCATATCGGGAGCAACAGCACAAAATATAAGCTCATTAAATCGACACTTGCAAGAGGATTTTCAGCAAACTTAGTGATGGAACTAATTTTAGGACAGGTTTGCATAAATTGCCCTATGCATGACCCACCAGCATGTTTCAAAGATATTTTTAGGTATTTCAAAGGATTTTTAATTCAACTGCTTAGAGCTGATGGGGTGAAGCTTGAATACAAGAGACATGTTTGGAGCAGTGTCATACACCTCTTCGGGTCAGTTTATACAGGTTGAAAGAAAAAGAAAAGAAAAGAGGTTAGGACTTATATCCAGTTTGCTTTTTTCTACCAACTGAGTTACTGAACTCATGTTGTTTTTTTCAACCCAAATGCCAGAATAAACATTGGTGTTTTTCATTTCTACAAACATTCTTATGTAGTGGATATGCTTTAACGTAACATGTCTACAATGCTTTGATTAACAAGTGGTTATTTTTATGTTTACAAAAAAACACTTGCGGTTAGGAAAAGATCATGTTGTAGCTTTAAGTAACCAGTTTTGCTACCAAAGTCATAGCTGGAAATGATGCAGACGCCTTACTAAAAAATACCTGGTTTTGGTAGCACAATCATGGCTAGAAATGCAGCCGATGTCTTGCTAACGTGCTGTTTGGTGGTGCAATTATGTCTGGAAATGCAGTTGATGTCTCACTAAAAACATGTCTGTTTGTTGACGCAATCCCAGCTGGTAATTGCGTAGAAATCTCCCAAAAAAACAGGTTTGGTGGCATAGATGTCTTACTAAATACACTTCAAACAGCTGGTTTTGTTGTCTGTTGGTCTACAACAGTGGTCTACAGTTTTAGCAGCCATCTGGCTCAGGTGTCAAGCCATCCACCTTCCCCTTCACCTTCAAAGTCAAAGATAAAGTAAGCTCAGTGATAAAAACTTAATATGGTACATACGAAATACACAAATGTAACATATTCATGGTTTGCAAATATGTACAATGAGAATCATGCATCAGTAAAGTGTGTCTCTCCGCAAGAGAGATATCGTTGAGGTGCATATTAAAGAAATAGAGAAAGATTTCAATTTCATTTCTTTTCAGTGTGACAGCATGAACTACAATCTCCAACTTATTCATAAAATCATGCATATTCACTGGCTTCACACTTTGTAAGTGATAAAACTCCTTTTATTCAACACTCGCTTTCTAAACTGAGTTCACACTTTTGGGTTTGGCCCTTTTGACAGTCAACATTTCTCACCCGATTTGAAAACAAGTCAAACAAGCTACAAACAGAACTCGAGTGTTGCATACCCACTGAGCGAGACCTTTAAGTTTGTTCAGCGCTAGCTGAATAAAAAAGAAAAAAAAAAAAAGAAAAAAGCGTTGAAAAAGTGTTTAAGATTTCATGTGGCTTTTGAGAGCTTTTCATTCCCTCTCCAAGCATGATTTTTCCGATTCATCTGACAGACCTTAATGCTTCCTAAGAGCTAAAGGCTGCATTGTTCTGAGGACCTGCTTGGTAAAAGTAAAAATATGGACTTATACAGATGTAGAAATACAGTAGAAGAATCAGAGAGTATAAAATATACATGAAGAGAAGTGGATGCTGTGGTTTGCCTTTTTATTTGAAAGCTCTCAACATGATCTCAATTGGGAATTAAGATGTGGATGATATAGCAAATATAGACATGCTATTTTATGCTAAGGGATGACAGATTCTTTACCACTACAGAAACAAAGCATCAACTGTTGAATCTGAAGTCAGAGGATTTATAATTATAATGATTATATCTGCAAATATTTCTATACTGAAATTTCTTATCGAATCCTGCAGCCCAAATGTATAAACCCCCAAGCTGATTGACGAGCTTAAAGAACAACCACTGCTGTAATTTTAAATAATGAATTGAAATTCAAATGAAGTACACGAGTGACCTGCTCACACGCCACAACATTAAAAATTCACAGACATACAGAAATACACATATGGTCTATATGTACTGTATGTTTGCAAAGTGGCGCTGCTGACTGTATGCTAAAAGCAGGTGAGAGGAGATACAAAATTCAAGATGTGCAATGGAAAGCAGATGCTGGTACACTGTGAGACTGGGAGACTAGTAATCCTCTCAGCATGTGTCAACAGTGACACATATGTGCAGTGCACAGAGCCATGCAGGCAGAGAAGGCAAGATGATGAAATGTACAGCAACTAGGACTAGCCACGACATTTAGTAATATGTATTTGTATTACTGACCACACAAACATACACGAACAGCCACCCACACACACTGCTTATTTTCGGTCACTGTCTCTGTGGGTGCTTGTTGTGTGTTTGACCCTAGAACCTTTCTCTGTACCGCTGTGGGGAGCAGCCCTCTAGACACTGACCTTCTGCTGGTGACTGTATGACCAATGTATCCTCAAAGTACCCTTATGGACAAGTGTATGTATGAGAGTGTGTGTGTGTGTGTGTGTGTGTGTGTATGTGTTTAAATTTAACGTGTGTGTTTAGGTTTAACTTCATGTTTTGTTCCAGTGTAAAGCAACATTCACATGCAGTAATTCATGTTTGATATGATGGATAACACCCAGATTAAATGCATATTTAGGCTATCGTAAAACACTACACATTTATCTGAGAGAATTGCATGCAGTTTGTCATATTTATTGGATCTGGTTTTGATTTAATAATATTGTAGGGTAAAATAGAAAGATATTAGAGATGCACTGATCAATCGGCTGGTGACAGGGACAGGCCAATGTTCTGCATGATCGGCCATGACTGCTTACCAGCTGGTCTGTCATAGTGATGGCCAATCCCGTGCTGATAAATTCACATGCATGCACTGCACAATGTCTCAACTCGCTGCAACTAACTGCAATCTTCTTTCAAAAGTTGTACATCATTCCCATGCACGCAACACATGATTAGAAAGCTACTGTTTGAGCTAACTTGCAGACTGTGGTATAGGTAGGTTTTCTAATAGTTATGAACATTTACTTCCTCACAGATTTTCTTTGATGCTTGATAAAACATGACTCTTGATATCATATATGCACTTTTACTATTTCAATGTATGCTGTCAACTACAGTAAAACAACAAAGAAAAATGTACTTGACCAAACTTGGAATCGACAATTCACACTTAAAAAAAATAAAATAAATGAATTGAAAGATAGGAATTGGCCAATAAAACTGAAATCAGTGCATCTTTAAAAGATACAGCACAAAAAATTACTAAAACATATCACAAAATACACTAATTATTAAAAAAAAAAAAAACTGGCAGTGGCCTTGAAAACCAGTTTCAGTTAAATCCTACTTTAGATGAATAAAACTATAATGTTTGGCTTCTATAGTTCTTCATCTAAAATCTGAAATTAACAAGTTATAAATTACCCAGACATCTTATACTGTATCTTAGGAGTTTTCTTTAGTCTAGGTCGTGATTCTTGCTAATTAACCTCGTTACACTTTGAACTGTCCTATGGGACCCCTGAGCCATCTATGAGCCACAGCACAGCCTGCTAATAACCCTCAGTTTCAGAGAGAAATCCCAAAGAGGAGCGACCATTTTGGAAGCGACATCATCAGTTAAACACTGACATTTGAGAAGGATAAGTAGACTCCCAGAGGAATGTGGATATATTGGAGCGCCAATCTCACACACCAGCACTGACACCATCACTTGTCAAAATATAGATTATGCTGTAGAGCCACACACATTACCAAATAAAGATTTTTAATGCACATATTTTCAAAAATGCAACAAAGCTTCATATTAGTTTCTCCCATGTGCTGCCTCCTGCATACAAATTATTCTTGCACTTGTATAAATTCCTGGAAGAGTTTTGTCAGAACTCCACTTGCCCAATTCTTCATGTGCTATTTACTTTGTACTTAAAGTTTATGAATAATTACAGGCTAGATTTGACTTTTCTAAATGCAAATCAAGTCAGGGGGCCGTGAGGGGATTGTGCTGAGCCACTCAAATGAGGAAAGGGGAACAAAGAGCAACAAAGAGCAGAGGAGTCACCCATTTTATTAATTGTGTTGGTTCTTGCAGTTGCCCTTTGGAAAAGTCAGTGGACTTAATTAAATTACCGCGCACGCTCGGAGGAGGAAGCAGTAGGATATAGCCCTGTAAAACAGAGCCTCGCAAGCATTCAATCCCTTATCTAATGAGAATGAGAGCCACAGGGATGCTCAAAGGTCTTAAAGTGTCCTCCGAGTCCTTCACTTACTATTATAATATCTGGATTTGGTATAAAGAAAAGCCAAGTCTCTCAAACAGCAAAACTGCAGAACTACTGTCTTACATGTGGAGGCTTGCAATCGTGCTCCTGCAGTTTTGAAACAGCAGTACACGGTAAACAAACCCAACCGGGGCTGATGGGAGCGATATTGCCAATGCTTTCAGCCCTGCCAGACGCTCTCCTATATAGTGCCCTTTAAACCCTCCGGGTCCTTCAGAGTAAAGGCATTCTTTTTCCAGGTCAGCTCGCTTGTTTGCTCCTCACAGCTGAGTCTCGCTGCCTACTGTTAGCTCAGCACATATAGGATAATTAAAGGCAGTCCTAGGGTCAAGGGAGTTGGGCACGAGAAGCTGGCACAGAGGAGTAAGCGGTCATGACATGTTTGCCCTTCCCCCTACGCATGTTCTAAAGCCCCGAGGCATCGCCTCGAGTCATGAGGGCTTCAGGAAGAGGCAGATGCATGCCGAGTAATATGGCAAGTGGAAAAGCCACAGAAGACTGGGCATGGGGAGGCAGAGTGTAAACGCCAGTTTCTGTTTTGGTGTTGTATTACAGCGCTGGAGAAGAAAAAATGTACTGGACCATGAGGGGAGAGCAACAATGCCAAAACATACAGGACACAGAGAGGTCAGGACACAACACAACCTCTCTTTAAACACAGTCTGCTCTATGATAGCAGCAATAAAGCCAGTTAAAATCTGCCCCTTATAAAAAACCCACGGAAATGAATTTAAATGCTAAGGGTGATCCAACAGTCTATAGGTAACAAATATGTCAGGCTGACTTAAGCTTAAAAGTCTGAGATCCGAATCACACACAAAAAATGAAAAACACAGGAACTACACATTCCAATCAATTAATTCTGTTCACAAATGCAGTGAAAAAGGGCAACCATTGCCAAAATCTTAATATATTTTTAACGAAATACCGGGAAATTAAATGAAAATAATCTTGAATGGTTTAAATGGTTTCTTATGAAAGATAGTCTTAAGTTTCATCTAAAATAGTGCAGGGGATGGTGGCCCGGATCTGGTGTGCAAGGTACGAGCATGCACAGAGGCCTTTATTTGTTGTTCATTGCAATGTGCTCCAAAACATCAGCAGTGCGCACAAAACTCAACAACCAATTAAAAAAAAAATCCCTGGCAACAGAAATAAACACCAATGGTCAAACATTTCATTTGTGGGCTGTAATTGTAACTTATTTCATACTGTTTTGTCTTTCCCCGGGTCTCCAAGTTTTCCATGAAGCCACTTTTTAGGTTTTACAGCAATCTCTTATGTTCCTCTGCATCCTGTGGCAAAAGCCTTTGCTTTTCCCCGTGTGGTGGGCGATTTCTCTCCAGGAATTTCAGGCTGTTTGACTTTCCCTGTGGTCTCTAGATGAGAAGTCATTATTAAAGATCATAAGAGATGTCTGTACAAGTGAACCTGCTCGGCCGGTCTTTCCTCAAAAGCGTCCCTTTTGGAGAGTGTGCACCTAGTTTTAAAAATTCATAAGTGCATGATCAAGGGGTGCAACAGCTTTCTGAACCTTCGCATTTGACATGAAAGGGGTAATAACCTTATTTTCTGGCAGGCGAAGCTCGTGCTGTGGACACTAAGGCAAGCATAGAACAAACATTACAATTCACCGTTTTCAAATAAGTTCAGCTATGTTTGGGGTTTGTTCAAAACCTGCATTATTGTCTGACTGCTTATGTTTTCTTGCTCCTTTTGACTTCTCTTTGATAATGTCATCCTTTTGTTTTGGTGGTGGAGTGCAATGGGTATTCATAGCTCAAAATATATGGCTTTGAACTAAATGATCCCCTGTGAAAACCTCCAGGCTTTTGCATTATAACAAAATATTGTGTCATTGGGCTCACAGGGTGTTCGGCATAACACAATAAATTTAGACATACAGCACTTCTAAGAGCAAATAGGTCACCCATGCCTTGTTCGAGGGCTACAGGCAACACAGTCATTTAAATATCTGGGAATTTGTCTCATTTGTCCTTTACTATGATGATTGGTCCCTCAGGACGTTGCAACTTCTGTACTTTGCGTCATCATGCCCCTTGACTCCTGCAGATGTCTTTGAGTTATTGACAGAGATCCCTGGTGGCAAAGAGTGAGGAAACATTAGAGTTTGTTTGTTTACCAAGTTGATGGCAGTCCATCTGCCTTGTTTGAACACATTAGGTAAAACTTATCATTCTTTGGTCCCACAATTCCTCATAAAAATGTATTAACAAATATTTAAATCCTTTCTCACTTCCTTTACTGCGCTAAGCAGTCCCCCAATCATAATGCTCGAATGGCTCTGCAGTCTGACTCTTCAAATAGAAACGAATATTTGCTCTTAATGGTTTGGCTGTTTCAGTATGTGAAACATTTATGGAATGACTCAGTAACAGGGCACAATATAACCCTTCCATATTTTACTGTAAATTTATATGACAATAACAAATTAGTACCCTCATGCCCTGAAGACAGAAAAGGGTCAGATGTCTGCAGCACAGCATTAACTGCCTCTTCTTTTGATGTACGGAAGTAAACAGCAAATACTGTTACCATAAAATCTTCCCATTAAGATTCAGGGTCATAAAACTTTGGAAAAAACTTAAACAAATGACTCCAAACAAAAAACTAAGAGTTATAAAAGGCTGCCATCTGTCACCACACTGTTCTCTCTTTACTGTCTGGCAGGTAGTATCTGACAAGTTGATCTTCAAAAAAATCGAGGAAACACATTGCCAAGTTAGTCAAACTTAA